>NW_026609539.1:0-29783 GCF_029499605.1 Hyla sarda | reverse complement strand
ATGGGAAAAGACGCTTATCTGCAATCTAGGTGTTTCTGTGTGCTGCGCCCGCCCAAAGAGTGCCCGAGTGAAAACGACAACGCAGGCATGTCGGGTGCCACTGTCTGCACCAGCACAGCAAGTTTTGAGCAAATATCTCCTTCCGTTCGGCCGCAATGGCAAGAAGCTTGTGCATCTTCTCTGTTCGTCGCGGTCAATGGGAAAAGGCGCTTATCTGCAATCTAGGTGTTTCTGCGTGCTGCGCCCGCCCAAAGAGTGCCCGGGTGAAAACGACAACGCAGGCATGTCGGGTGCCACTGTCTGCACCAGCACAGCAAGTTTTGAGCAAATATCTCCTTCCGTTCGGCCGCAATGGCAAGAAGCTTGTGCATCTTCTCTGTTCGTCGCGGTCAATGGGAAAAGGCGCTTATCTGCAATCTAGGTGTTTCTGCGTGCTGCGCCCGCCCACAGAGTGCCCGGGTGAAACCGACAACGCATGCATGTCGGGTGCCACTGTCTGCACCAGCACAGCAAGTTTTGAGCAAATATCTCCTTCCGTTCGGCCGCAATGGCAAGAAGCTTGTGCATCTTCACTGTTAGTCGCGGTCAATGGGAAAAGGCGCTTATCTGCAATCTAGGTGTTTCTGCGTGCTGCGCCCGCCTAAAGAGTGCCCGGGTGAAAACGACAACGCAGGCATGTCGGGTGCCACTGTCTGCACCAGCACAGCAAGTTTTGAGCAAATATCTCCTCCCGTTCGGCCGCAATGGCAAGAAGCTTGTGCATCTTCTCTGTTCGTCGCGGTCAATGGGAAAAGGCGCTTATCTGCAATCTAGGTGTTTCTGCGTGCTGCGCCTGCCCAAAGAGTGCCCGGGTGAAAACGACAACGCAGGCATGTCGGGTGGCACTGTCTGCACTAGCACAGCAAGTTTTGAGCAAATATCTCCTTCCGTTCGACCGCAATGGCAAGAAGCTTGTGCATCTTCTCTGTTCGTCGCGGTCAATGGGAAAAGGCGCTTATCTGCAATCTAGGTGTTTCTGCGTGCTGCGCCCGCCCAAAGAGTGCCTGGGTGAAAACGACAACGCAGGCATGTCGGGTGCCACTGTCTGCACCAGCACAGCAAGTTTTGAGCAAATATCTCCTTCCGTTCGGCCGCAATGGCAAGAAGCTTGTGCATCTTCTCTGTTCGTCGCGGTCAATGGGAAAAGGCGCTTATCTGCAATCTAGGTGTTTCTGCGTGCTGCGCCCGCCCAAAGAGTGACCGGGTTAAAACGACAACGCAGGCATGTCGGGTGCCAATGTCTGCACCAGCACAGCAAGTTTTGAGCAAATATCTCCCTCCGTTCGGCCGCAATGGCAAGAAGCTTGTGCATCTTCTCTGTTCGTCGTGGTCAATGGGAAAAGGCGCTTATCTGCAATCTAGGTGTTTCTGCGAGCTGCGCCCGCCCAAAGAGTGCCTGGGTGAAAACGACAACGCAGGCATGTCGGGTGCCACTGTCTGCACCAGCACAGCAAGTTTTGAGCAAATATCTCCTTCCGTTCGGCCGCAATGGCAAGAAGCTTGTGCATCTTCTCTGTTCGTCGCGGTCAATGGGAAAAGGCGCTTATCTGCAATCTAGGTGTTTCTGCGTGCTGCGCCCGCCCAAAGAGTGCCCGGGTGAAAACGACAACGCAGGCATGTCGGGTGCCACTGTCTGCACCAGCACAGCAAGTTTTGAGCAAATATCTCCTCCCGTTCGGCCGCAATGGCAAGAAGCTTGTGCATCTTCTCTGTTCGTCGCGGTCAATGGGAAAAGGCGCTTATCTGCAATCTAGGTGTTTCTGCGTGCTGCGCCCGCCCAAAGAGTGCCTGGGTGAAAACGACAACGCAGGCATGTCGGGTGCCACTGTCTGCACCAGCACAGCAAGTTTTGAGCAAATATCTCCTTCCGTTCGGCCGCAATGGCAAGAAGCTTGTGCATCTTCTCTGTTCGTCGCGGTCAATGGGAAAAGGCGCTTATCTGCAATCTAGGTGTTTCTGCGTGCTGCGCCCGCCCAAAGAGTGACCGGGTTAAAACGACAACGCAGGCATGTCGGTTGCCACTGTCTGCACCAGCACAGCAAGTTTTGAGCAAATACCTCCTTCCGTTCGGCCGCAATGGCATGAAGCTTGTGCATCTTCTCTGTTCGTCGCGGTCAATGGGAAAAGGAGCTTATCTGCAATCTAGGTGTTTCTGCGTGCTGCGCCTGCCCAAAGAGTGCCCGGGTGAAAACGACAATGCAGGCATGTCGGGTGCCACTGTCTGCACCAGCACAGCAAGTTTTGAGCAAATATCTCCTTCCGTTCGGCCGCAATGGCAAGAAGCTTGTGCATCTTCTCTGTTCGTCGCGGTCAATGGGAAAAGGCGCTTATCTGCAATCTAGGTGTTTCTGCGTGCTGCGCCCGCCCAAAGAGTGCCCGGGTGAAAACGACAACGCAGGCATGTCGGGTGCCACTGTCTGCACCAGCACAGCAAGTTTTGAGCAAATATCTCCTCCCGTTCGGCCGCAATGGCAAGAAGCTTGTGCATCTTCTCTGTTCGTCGCGGTCAATGGGAAAAGGCGCTTATCTGCAATCTAGGTGTTTCTGCGTGCTGCGCCTGCCCAAAGAGTGCCCGGGTGAAAACGACAACGCAGGCATGTCGGGTGGCACTGTCTGCACTAGCACAGCAAGTTTTGAGCAAATATCTCCTTCCGTTCGACCGCAATGGCAAGAAGCTTGTGCATCTTCTCTGTTCGTCGCGGTCAATGGGAAAAGGCGCTTATCTGCAATCTAGGTGTTTCTGCGTGCTGCGCCCGCCCAAAGAGTGCCTGGGTGAAAACGACAACGCAGGCATGTCGGGTGCCACTGTCTGCACCAGCACAGCAAGTTTTGAGCAAATATCTCCTTCCGTTCGGCCGCAATGGCAAGAAGCTTGTGCATCTTCTCTGTTCGTCGCGGTCAATGGGAAAAGGCGCTTATCTGCAATCTAGGTGTTTCTGCGTGCTGCGCCCGCCCAAAGAGTGACCGGGTTAAAACGACAACGCAGGCATGTCGGGTGCCAATGTCTGCACCAGCACAGCAAGTTTTGAGCAAATATCTCCCTCCGTTCGGCCGCAATGGCAAGAAGCTTGTGCATCTTCTCTGTTCGTCGTGGTCAATGGGAAAAGGCGCTTATCTGCAATCTAGGTGTTTCTGCGAGCTGCGCCCGCCCAAAGAGTGCCTGGGTGAAAACGACAACGCAGGCATGTCGGGTGCCACTGTCTGCACCAGCACAGCAAGTTTTGAGCAAATATCTCCTTCCGTTCGGCCGCAATGGCAAGAAGCTTGTGCATCTTCTCTGTTCGTCGCGGTCAATGGGAAAAGGCGCTTATCTGCAATCTAGGTGTTTCTGCGTGCTGCGCCCGCCCAAAGAGTGCCCGGGTGAAAACGACAACGCAGGCATGTCGGGTGCCACTGTCTGCACCAGCACAGCAAGTTTTGAGCAAATATCTCCTCCCGTTCGGCCGCAATGGCAAGAAGCTTGTGCATCTTCTCTGTTCGTCGCGGTCAATGGGAAAAGGCGCTTATCTGCAATCTAGGTGTTTCTGCGTGCTGCGCCCGCCCAAAGAGTGCCTGGGTGAAAACGACAACGCAGGCATGTCGGGTGCCACTGTCTGCACCAGCACAGCAAGTTTTGAGCAAATATCTCCTTCCGTTCGGCCGCAATGGCAAGAAGCTTGTGCATCTTCTCTGTTCGTCGCGGTCAATGGGAAAAGGCGCTTATCTGCAATCTAGGTGTTTCTGCGTGCTGCGCCCGCCCAAAGAGTGACCGGGTTAAAACGACAACGCAGGCATGTCGGTTGCCACTGTCTGCACCAGCACAGCAAGTTTTGAGCAAATACCTCCTTCCGTTCGGCCGCAATGGCATGAAGCTTGTGCATCTTCTCTGTTCGTCGCGGTCAATGGGAAAAGGAGCTTATCTGCAATCTAGGTGTTTCTGCGTGCTGCGCCTGCCCAAAGAGTGCCCGGGTGAAAACGACAATGCAGGCATGTCGGGTGCCACTGTCTGCACCAGCACAGCAAGTTTTGAGCAAATATCTCCTTCCGTTCGGCCGCAATGGCAAGAAGCTTGTGCATCTTCTCTGTTCGTCGCGGTCAATGGGAAAAGGCGCTTATCTGCAATCTAGGTGTTTCTGCGTGCTGCGCCCGCCCAAAGAGTGACCGGGTTAAAACGACAACGCAGGCATGTCGGGTGCCACTGTCTGCACCATCACAGCAAGTTTTGAGCAAATATTTCCTTCCGTTCGGCCTCAATGGCAAGAAGCTTGTGCATCCTCTCTGTTCGTCGCGGTCAATGGGAAAAGACGCTTATCTGCAATCTAGGTGTTTCTGTGTGCTGCGCCCGCCCAAAGAGTGCCCGAGTGAAAACGACAACGCAGTCATGTCGGGTGCCACTGTCTGCACCATCACAGCAAGTTTTGAGCAAATATCTCCTTCCGTTCGGCCGCAATGGCAAGAAGCTTGTGCATCTTCTCTGTTCGTCGCGGTCAATGGGAAAAGACGCTTATCTGCAATCTAGGTGTTTCTGTGTGCTGCGCCCGCCCAAAGAGTGCCCGAGTGAAAACGACAACGCAGGCATATCGGGTGCCACTGTCTGCACCAGCACAGCAAGTTTTGAGCAAATATCTCCTTCCGTTCGGCCGCAATGGCAAGAAGCTTGTGCATCTTCTCTGTTCGTCGCGGTCAATGGGAAAAGGCGCTTATCTGCAATCTAGGTGTTTCTGCGTGCTGCGCCCGCCCAAAGAGTGCCCGGGTGAAAACGACAACGCAGGCATGTCGGGTGCCACTGTCTGCACCAGCACAGCAAGTTTTGAGCAAATATCTCCTTCCGTTCGGCCGCAATGGCAAGAAGCTTGTGCATCTTCTCTGTTCGTCGCGGTCAATGGGAAAAGGCGCTTATCTGCAATCTAGGTGTTTCTGCGTGCTGCGCCCGCCCACAGAGTGCCCGGGTGAAACCGACAACGCATGCATGTCGGGTGCCACTGTCTGCACCAGCACAGCAAGTTTTGAGCAAATATCTCCTTCCGTTCGGCCGCAATGGCAAGAAGCTTGTGCATCTTCACTGTTAGTCGCGGTCAATGGGAAAAGGCGCTTATCTGCAATCTAGGTGTTTCTGCGTGCTGCGCCCGCCTAAAGAGTGCCCGGGTGAAAACGACAACGCAGGCATGTCGGGTGCCACTGTCTGCACCAGCACAGCAAGTTTTGAGCAAATATCTCCTCCCGTTCGGCCGCAATGGCAAGAAGCTTGTGCATCTTCTCTGTTCGTCGCGGTCAATGGGAAAAGGCGCTTATCTGCAATCTAGGTGTTTCTGCGTGCTGCGCCTGCCCAAAGAGTGCCCGGGTGAAAACGACAACGCAGGCATGTCGGGTGCCACTGTCTGCACTAGCACAGCAAGTTTTGAGCAAATATCTCCTTCCGTTCGACCGCAATGGCAAGAAGCTTGTGCATCTTCTCTGTTCGTCGCGGTCAATGGGAAAAGGCGCTTATCTGCAATCTAGGTGTTTCTGCGTGCTGCGCCCGCCCAAAGAGTGCCTGGGTGAAAACGACAACGCAGGCATGTCGGGTGCCACTGTCTGCACCAGCACAGCAAGTTTTGAGCAAATATCTCCTTCCGTTCGGCCGCAATGGCAAGAAGCTTGTGCATCTTCTCTGTTCGTCGCGGTCAATGGGAAAAGGCGCTTATCTGCAATCTAGGTGTTTCTGCGTGCTGCGCCCGCCCAAAGAGTGACCGGGTTAAAACGACAACGCAGGCATGTCGGGTGCCAATGTCTGCACCAGCACAGCAAGTTTTGAGCAAATATCTCCCTCCGTTCGGCCGCAATGGCAAGAAGCTTGTGCATCTTCTCTGTTCGTCGTGGTCAATGGGAAAAGGCGCTTATCTGCAATCTAGGTGTTTCTGCGAGCTGCGCCCGCCCAAAGAGTGCCTGGGTGAAAACGACAACGCAGGCATGTCGGGTGCCACTGTCTGCACCAGCACAGCAAGTTTTGAGCAAATATCTCCTTCCGTTCGGCCGCAATGGCAAGAAGCTTGTGCATCTTCTCTGTTCGTCGCGGTCAATGGGAAAAGGCGCTTATCTGCAATCTAGGTGTTTCTGCGTGCTGCGCCCGCCCAAAGAGTGCCCGGGTGAAAACGACAACGCAGGCATGTCGGGTGCCACTGTCTGCACCAGCACAGCAAGTTTTGAGCAAATATCTCCTCCCGTTCGGCCGCAATGGCAAGAAGCTTGTGCATCTTCTCTGTTCGTCGCGGTCAATGGGAAAAGGCGCTTATCTGCAATCTAGGTGTTTCTGCGTGCTGCGCCCGCCCAAAGAGTGCCTGGGTGAAAACGACAACGCAGGCATGTCGGGTGCCACTGTCTGCACCAGCACAGCAAGTTTTGAGCAAATATCTCCTTCCGTTCGGCCGCAATGGCAAGAAGCTTGTGCATCTTCTCTGTTCGTCGCGGTCAATGGGAAAAGGCGCTTATCTGCAATCTAGGTGTTTCTGCGTGCTGCGCCCGCCCAAAGAGTGACCGGGTTAAAACGACAACGCAGGCATGTCGGTTGCCACTGTCTGCACCAGCACAGCAAGTTTTGAGCAAATACCTCCTTCCGTTCGGCCGCAATGGCATGAAGCTTGTGCATCTTCTCTGTTCGTCGCGGTCAATGGGAAAACGAGCTTATCTGCAATCTAGGTGTTTCTGCGTGCTGCGCCTGCCCAAAGAGTGCCCGGGTGAAAACGACAATGCAGGCATGTCGGGTGCCACTGTCTGCACCAGCACAGCAAGTTTTGAGCAAATATCTCCTTCCGTTCGGCCGCAATGGCAAGAAGCTTGTGCATCTTCTCTGTTCGTCGCGGTCAATGGGAAAAGGCGCTTATCTGCAATCTAGGTGTTTCTGCGTGCTGCGCCCGCCCAAAGAGTGCCCGGGTGAAAACGACAACGCAGGCATGTCGGGTGCCAATGTCTGCACCAGCACAGCAAGTTTTGAGCAAATATCTCCTTCCGTTCGGCCGCAATGGCAAGAAGCTTGTGCATCTTCTCTGTTCGTCGCGGTCAATGGGAAAAGGCGCTTATCTTCAATCTAGGTGTTTCTGCGTGCTGCGCCCGCCCAAAGAGTGACCGGGTTAAAACGACAACGCAGTCATGTCGGGTGCCACTGTCTGCACCAGCACAGCAATTTTTAAGCAAATATCTCCCTCCGTTCGGCCGCAATGGCAAGAAGCTTGTGCATCTTCTCTGTTCGTCGTGGTCAATGGGAAAAGGCGCTTATCTGCAATCTAGGTGTTTCTGCGAGCTGCGCCCGCCCAAATAGTGCCTGGGTGAAAACGACAACGCAGGCATGTCGGGTGCCACTGTCTGCACCAGCACAGCAAGTTTTGAGCAAATATCTCCTTCCGTTCGGCCGCAATGGCAAGAAGCTTGTGCATCTTCTCTGTTCGTCGCGGTCAATGGGAAAAGGCGCTTATCTGCAATCTAGGTGTTTCTGCGTGCTGCGCCCGCCCAAAGAGTGCCCGGGTGAAAACGACAACGCAGGCATGTCGGGTGCCACTGTCTGCACCAGCACAGCAAGTTTTGAGCAAATATCTCCTTCCGTTCGGCCGCAATGGCAAGAAGCTTGTGCATCTTCTCTGTTCGTCGCGGTCAATGGGAAAAGGCGCTTATCTGCAATCTAGGTGTTTCTGCGTGCTGCGCCCGCTCACAGAGTGCCCGGGTGAAAACGACAACGCATGCATGTCGGGTGCCACTGTCTGCACCAGCACAGCAAGTTTTGAGCAAATATCTCCTTCCGTTCGGCCGCAATGGCAAGAAGCTTGTGCATCTTCACTGATAGTCGCGGTCAATGGGAAAAGGCGCTTATCTGCAATCTAGGTGTTTCTGCGTGCTGCGCCCGCCTAAAGAGTGCCCGGGTGAAAACGACAACGCAGGCATGTCGAGTGCCACTGTCTGCACCAGCACAGCAAGTTTTGAGCAAATATCTCCTTCCGTTCAGCCGCAATGGCAAGAAGCTTGTGCATCTTCTCTGTTCGTCGCGGTCAATGGGAAAAGGCGCTTATCTGCAATCTAGGTGTTTCTGCGTGCTGCGCCTGCCCAAAGAGTGCCCGGGTGAAAACGACAACGCAGGCATGTCGGGTGCCACTGTCTGCACTAGCATAGCAAGTTTTGAGCAAATATCTCCTTCCGTTCGACCGCAATGGCAAGAAGCTTGTGCATCTTCTCTGTTCGTCGCGGTCAATGGGAAAAGGCGCTTATCTGCAATCTAGGTGTTTCTGCGTGCTGCGCCCGCCCAAAGAGTGACCGGGTTAAAACGACAACGCAGGCATGTCGGGTGCCACTGTCTGCACCATCACAGCAAGTTTTGAGCAAATATCTCCTTCCGTTCGGCCTCAATGGCAAGAAGCTTGTGCATCCTCTCTGTTCGTCGCGGTCAATGGGAAAAGACGCTTATCTGCAATCTAGGTGTTTCTGCGTGCTGCGCCCGCCCAAAGAGTGCCCGAGTGAAAACGACAACGCAGGCATGTCGGGTGCCACTGTCTGCACCAGCACAGCAAGTTTTGAGCAAATATCTCCTTCCGTTCGGCCGCAATGGCAAGAAGCTTGTGCATCTTCTCTGTTCGTCGCGGTCAATGGGAAAAGGCGCTTATCTGCAATCTAGGTGTTTCTGCGTGCTGCGCCCGCCCAAAGAGTGACCGGGTTAAAACGACAACGCAGTCATGTCGGGTGCCACTGTCTGCACCAGCACAGCAATTTTTAAGCAAATATCTCCTTCCGTTCGGCCGCAATGGCAAGAAGCTTGTGCATCTTCTCTGTTCGTCGCGGTCAATGGGAAAAGGCGCTTATCTGCAATCTAGGTGTTTCTGCGAGCTGCGCCCGCCCAAAGAGTGCCTGGGTGAAATCGACAACGCAGGCATGTCGGGTGCCACTGTCTGCACCAGCACAGCAAGTTTTGAGCAAATATCTCCTTCCGTTCGGCCGCAATGGCAAGAAGCTTGTGCATCTTCTCTGTTCGTCGCGGTCAATGGGAAAAGGCGCTTATCTGCAATCTAGGTGTTTCTGCGTGCTGCGCCCGCCCAAAGAGTGCCCGGGTGAAAACGACAACGCAGGCATGTCGGGTGCCACTGTCTGCACCAGCACAGCATTTTTTAAGCAAATATCGCCTTCCGTTCGGCCGCAATGGCAAGAAGCTTGTGCATCTTCTCTGTTCGTCGCGGTCAATGGGAAAAGGCGCTTATCTTCAATCTAGGTGTTTCTGCGTGCTGCGCCCGCCCAAAGAGTGCCCGGGTGAAAACGACAACGCAGGCATGTCGGGTGCCACTGTCTGCACCAGCACAGCTAATTTTGAGCAAATATCTCCTTCCGTTCGGCCGCAATGGCAAGAAGCTTGTGCATCTTCTCTGTTCGTCGCGGTCAATGGTAAAAGGCGCTTATCTGCAATCTAGGCGTTTCTGCGTGCTGCGCCCGCCCAAAGAGTGCCCGGGTGAAAACGACAACGTAGGCATGTCGGGTGCCAATGTCTGCACCAGCACAGCAAGTTTTGAGCAAATATCTCTTTCCGTTCGGCCGCAATGGCAAGAAGCTTGTGCATCTTCTCTGTTCGTCGCGGTCAATGGGAAAAGGCGCTTATCTGCAATCTAGGTGTTTCTGCGTGCTGCGCCCGCCCAACAGTGCCCGGGTGAAAACGACAACGCAAGCATGTCGGGTGCCACTGTCTGCTTCCGTTCGGCCGCAATGGCAAGAAGCTTGTGCATCTTCTCTGTTCGTCGCGGTGAATGGGAAAAGGCGCTTATCTGCAATCTAGGTGTTTCTGTGTGCTGCGCACGCCCAAAGAGCGCCCGAGTGAAAACGACAACGCAGTCATGTCGGGTGCCACTGTCTGCACCATCACAGCAAGTTTTGAGCAAATATCTCCTTCCGTTCGGCCGCAATGGCAAGAAGCTTGTGCATCTTCTCTGTTCGTCGCGGTCAATGGGAAAAGGCGCTTATCTGCAATCTAGGTGTTTCTGCGTGCTGCGCCCGCCCAAAGAGTGCCCGGGTGAAAACGACAACGCAGGCATGTCGGGTGCCACTGTCTGCACCAGCACAGCAAGTTTTGAGCAAATATCTCCTTCCGTTCGGCCGCAATGGCAAGAAGCTTGTGCATCTTCTCTGTTCGTCGCGGTCAATGGGAAAAGGCGCTTATCTGCAATCTAGGTGTTTCTGCGTGCTGCGCCCGCCCAAAGAGTGCCCGGGTGAAAACGACAACGCAGGCATGTCGGGTGCCACTGTCTGCACCAGCACAGCAAGTTTTGAGCAAATATCTCCTTCCGTTCGGCCGCAATGGCAAGAAGCTTGTGCATCTTCTCTGTTCGTCGCGGTCAATGGGAAAAGGCGCTTATCTGCAATCTAGGTGTTTCTGCGTGCTGCGCCCGCCCAAAGAGTGCCCGGGTGAAAATGACAACGCAGGCATGTCGGGTGCCACTGTCTGCACCAGCACAGCAAGTTTTGAGCAAATATCTCCTTCCGTTCGGCCGCAATGGCAAGAAGCTTGTGCATCTTCTCTGTTCGTCGCGGTCAATGGGAAAAGGCGCTTATCTGCAATCTAGGTGTTTCTGCGTGCTGCGCCCGCCTAAAGAGTGCCCGGGTGAAAACGACAACGCAGGCATGTGGGGTGCCACTGTCTGCACCATCACAGCAAGTTTTGAGCAAATATCTCCTTCCGTTCGGCCTCAATGGCAAGAAGCTTGTGCATCCTCTCTGTTCGTCGCGGTCAATGGGAAAAGACGCTTATCTGCAATCTAGGTGTTTCTGCGTGCTGCGCCCGCCCAAAGAGTGCCCGAGTGAAAACGACAACGGAGTCATGTCGGGTGCCACTGTCTGCACCATCACAGCAAGTTTTGAGCAAATATCTCCTTCCGTTCGGCCGCAATGGCAAGAAGCTTGTGCATCTTCTCTGTTCGTCGTGGTCAATGGGAAAAGGCGCTTATCTGCAATCTAGGTGTTTCTGCGTGCTGCGCCCGCCCAAAGAGTGCCCGGGTGAAAACGACAACGCAGGCATGTCGGGTGCCACTGTCTGCACCAGCACAGCAAGTTTTGAGCAAATATCTCCTTCCGTTCGGCCGCAATGGCAAGAAGCTTGTGCATCTTCTCTGTTCGTCGCGGTAAATGGGAAAAGACGCTTATCTGCAATCTAGGTGTTTCTGCCTGCTGCGCCCGCCGAAAGAGTGCCCGGGTGAAAACGACAACGCAGGCATGTCGGGTGCCACTGTCTGCACCAGCACAGCAAGTTTTGAGCAAATATCTCCTTCCGTTCGGCCGCAATGGCAAGAAGCTTGTGCATCTTCTCTGTTCGTCGCGGTCAAAGAGAAAAGGCGCTTATCTGCAATCTAGGTGTTTCTGCGTGCTGCGCCCGCCCAAAGAGTGCCCGGGTGAAAACGACAACGCAGGCATGTCGGGTGCCACTGTCTGCACCAGCACAGCAAGTTTTGAGCAAATATCTCCTTCCGTTCGGCCGCAATGGCAAGAAGCTTGTGCATCTTCTCTGTTCGTCGCGGTCAATGGGAAAAGGCGCTTATCTGCAATCTAGGTGTTTCTGCGTGCTGCGCCCGCCCAAAGAGTGCCCGGGTGAAAACGACAATGCATGCATGTCGGGTGCCACTGTCTGCACCAGCACAGCAAGATTTGAGCAAATATCTCCTTCCGTTCGGCCGCAATGGCAAGAAGCTTGTGCATCTTCTCTGTTCGTCGCGGTCAATGGGAAAAGGCGCTTATCTGCAATCTAGGTGTTTCTGCGTGCTGCGCCCGCCCAAAGAGTGCCCAGGTGAAAACGACAACGCAGGCATGTCGGGTGCCACTGTCTGCACCAGCACAGCAAGATTTGAGCAAATATCTCCTTCCGTTCGGCCGCAATGGCAAGAAGCTTGTGCATCTTCTCTGTTCGTCGCGGTCAATGGGAAAAGGCGCTTATCTGCAATCTAGGTGTTTCTGCGTGCTGCGCCCGCCCAAAGAGTGCCCGGGTGAAAACGACAACGCATGCATGTCGGGTGCCACTGTCTGCACCAGCACAGCAAGTTTTGAGCAAATATCTCCTTCCGTTCGGCCGCAATGGCAAGAAGCTTGTGCATCTTCACTGTTAGTCGCGGTCAATGGGAAAAGGCGCTTATCTGCAATCTAGGTGTTTCTGCGTGCTGCGCCCGCCTAAAGAGTGCTCGGGTGAAAACGACAACGCAGGCATGTCGGGTGCCACTGTCTGCACCAGCACAGCAAGTTTTGAGCAAATATCTCCTCCCGTTCGGCCGCAATGGCAAGAAGCTTGTGCATCTTCTCTGTTCGTCGCGGTCAATGGGAAAAGGCGCTTATCTGCAATCTAGGTGTTTCTGCGTGCTGCGCCCGCCCAAAGAGTGCCTGGGTGAAAACGACAACGCAGGCATGTCGAGTGCCACTGTCTGCACCAGCACAGCAAGTTTTGAGCAAATATCTCCTTCCGTTCAGCCGCAATGGCAAGAAGCTTGTGCATCTTCTCTGTTCGTCGCGGTCAATGGGAAAAGGCGCTTATCTGCAATCTAGGTGTTTCTGCGTGCTGCGCCCGCCCAAAGAGTGCCCGGGTGAAAACGACAACGCAGGCATGTCGGGTGCCACTGTCTGCACCAGCACAGCAAGTTTTGAGCAAATATCTCCTTCCGTTCGGCCGCAATGGCAAGAAGCTTGTGCATCTTCTCTGTTCGTCGCGGTCAATGGGAAAAGGCGCTTATCTGCAATCTAGGTGTTTCTGCGTGCTGCGCCCGCCCAAAGACTGACCGGGTTAAAACGACAACGCAGGCATGTCGGGTGCCAATGTCTGCACCATCACAGCAAGTTTTGAGCAAATATCTCCTTCCGTTCGGCCTCAATGGCAAGAAGCTTGTGCATCCTCTCTGTTCGTCGCGGTCAATGTGAAAAGACGCTTATCTGCAATCTAGGTGTTTCTGCGTGCTGCGCCCGCCCAAAGAGTGCCCGAGTGAAAACGACAACGCAGTCATGTCGGGTGCCACTGTCTGCACCATCACAGCAAGTTTTGAGCAAATATCTCCTTCCGTTCGGCCGCAATGGCAAGAAGCTTGTGCATCTTCTCTGTTCGTCGCGGTCAATGGGAAAAGACGCTTATCTGCAATCTAGGTGTTTCTGTGTGCTGCGCCCGCCCAAAGAGTGCCCGAGTGAAAACGACAACGCAGTCATGTCGGGTGCCACTGTCTGCACCATCACAGCAAGTTTTGAGCAAATATCTCCTTCCGTTCGGCCGCAATGGCAAGAAGCATGTGCATCTTCTCTGTTCGTCGTGGTCAATGGGAAAAGGCGCTTATCTGCAATCTAGGTGTTTCTGCGTGCTGCGCCCGCCCAAAGAGTGCCCGGGTGAAAACGACAACGCAGGCATGTCGGGTGCCACTGTCTGCACCAGCACAGCAAGTTTTGAGCAAATATCTCCTTCCGTTCGGCCGCAATGGCAAGAAGCTTGTGCATCTTCTCTGTTCGTCGCGGTAAATGGGAAAAGACGCTTATCTGCAATCTAGGTGTTTCTGCGTGCTGCGCCCGCCGAAAGAGTGCCCGGGTGAAAACGACAACGCAGGCATGTCGGGTGCCACTGTCTGCACCAGCACAGCAAGTTTTGAGCAAATATCTCCTCCCGTTCGGCCGCAATGGCAAGAAGCTTGTGCATCTTCTCTGTTCGTCGCGGTCAATGGGAAAAGGCGCTTATCTGCAATCTAGGTGTTTCTGCGTGCTGCGCCCGCCCAAAGAGTGCCTGGGGGAAAACGACAACGCAGGCATGTCGGGTGCCACTGTCTGCACCAGCACAGCAAGTTTTGAGCAAATATCTCCTTCCGTTCGGCCGCAATGGCAAGAAGCTTGTGCATCTTCTCTGTTCGTCGCGGTCAATGGGAAAAGGCGCTTATCTGCAATCTAGGTGTTTCTGCGTGCTGCGCCCGCCCAAAGAGTGCCCGGGTGAAAACGACAACGCAGGCATGTCGGGTGCCACTGTCTGCACCAGCACAGCAAGTTTTGAGCAAATACCTCCTTCCGTTCGGCCGCAATGGCATGAAGCTTGTGCATCTTCTCTGTTCGTCGCGGTCAATGGGAAAAGGCGCTTATTTGCAATCTAGGTGTTTCTGCGTGCTGCGCCCGCCCAAAGAGTGCCCGGGTGAAAACGACAATGCAGGCATGTCGGGTGCCACTGTCTGCACCAGCACAGCAAGTTTTGAGCAAATATCTCCTTCCATTCGGCCGCAATGGCAAGAAGCTTGTGCAACTTCTCTGTTCGTCGCGGTCAATGGGAAAAGGCGCTTATCTGCAATCTAGGTGTTTCTGCGTGCTGCGCCCGCCCAAAGAGTGCCCGGGTGAAAACGACAACGCATGCATGTCGAGTGCCACTGTCTGCACCAGCACAGCAAGATTTGAGCAAATATCTCCTTCCGTTCGGCCGCAATGGCAAGAAGCTTGTGCATCTTCTCTGTTCGTTGCGGTCAATGGGAAAAGGCGCTTATCTGCAATCTAGGTGTTTCTGCGAGCTGCGCCCGCCCAAAGAGTGCCTGGGTGAAAACGACAACGCAGGCATGTCGGGTGCCACTGTCTGCACCAGCACAGCAAGTTTTGAGCAAATATCTCCTTCCGTTCGGCCGCAATGGCAAGAAGCTTGTGCATCTTCACTGATAGTCGCGGTCAATGGGAAAAGGCGCTTATTTGCAATCTAGGTGTTTCTGCGTGCTGCGCCCGCCTAAAGAGTGCCCGGGTGAAAACGACAACGCAGGCATGTCGAGTGCCACTGTCTGCACCAGCACAGCAAGTTTTGAGCAAATATCTCCTTCCGTTCAGCCGCAATGGCAAGAAGCTTGTGCATCTTCTCTGTTCGTCGCGGTCAATGGGAAAAGGCGCTTATCTGCAATCTAGGTGTTTCTGCGTGCTGCGCCTGCCCAAAGAGTGCCCGGGTGAAAACGACAACGCAGGCATGTCGGGTGCCACTGTCTGCACTAGCATAGCAAGTTTTGAGCAAATATCTCCTTCCGTTCGACCGCAATGGCAAGAAGCTTGTGCATCTTCTCTGTTCGTCGCGGTCAATGGGAAAAGGCGCTTATCTGCAATCTAGGTGTTTCTGCGTGCTGCGCCCGCCCAAAGAGTGACCGGGTTAAAACGACAACGCAGGCATGTCGGGTGCCACTGTCTGCACCATCACAGCAAGTTTTGAGCAAATATCTCCTTCCGTTCGGCCTCAATGGCAAGAAGCTTGTGCATCCTCTCTGTTCGTCGCGGTCAATGGGAAAAGACGCTTATCTGCAATCTAGGTGTTTCTGCGTGCTGCGCCCGCCCAAAGAGTGCCCGAGTGAAAACGACAACGCAGTCATGTCGGGTGCCACTCTCTGCACCATCACAGCAAGTTTTGAGCAAATATCTCCTTCCGTTCGGCCGCAATGGCAAGAAGCTTGTGCATCTTCTCTGTTCGTCGCGGTCAATGGGAAAAGACGCTTATCTGCAATCTAGGTGTTTCTGTGTGCTGCGCCCGCCCAAAGAGTGCCCGAGTGAAAACGACAACGCAGGCATGTCGGGTGCCACTGTCTGCACCAGCACAGCAAGTTTTGAGCAAATATCTCCTTCCGTTCGGCCGCAATGGCAAGAAGCTTGTGCATCTTCTCTGTTCGTCGCGGTCAATGGGAAAAGGCGCTTATCTGCAATCTAGGTGTTTCTGCGTGCTGCGCCCGCCCAAAGAGTGCCCGGGTGAAAACGACAACGCAGGCATGTCGGGTGCCACTGTCTGCACCAGCACAGCAAGTTTTGAGCAAATATCTCCTTCCGTTCGGCCGCAATGGCAAGAAACTTGTGCATCTTCTCTGTTCGTCGCGGTCAATGGGAAAAGGCGCTTATCTGCAATCTAGGTGTTTCTGCGTGCTGCGCCCGCCCACAGAGTGCCCGGGTGAAACCGACAACGCATGCATGTCGGGTGCCACTGTCTGCACCAGCACAGCAAGTTTTGAGCAAATATCTCCTTCCGTTCGGCCGCAATGGCAAGAAGCTTGTGCATCTTCACTGTTAGTCGCGGTCAATGGGAAAAGGCGCTTATCTGCAATCTAGGTGTTTCTGCGTGCTGCGCCCGCCTAAAGAGTGCCCGGGTGAAAACGACAACGCAGGCATGTCGGGTGCCACTGTCTGCACCAGCACAGCAAGTTTTGAGCAAATATCTCCTCCCGTTCGGCCGCAATGGCAAGAAGCTTGTGCATCTTCTCTGTTCGTCGCGGTCAATGGGAAAAGGCGCTTATCTGCAATCTAGGTGTTTCTGCGTGCTGCGCCTGCCCAAAGAGTGCCCGGGTGAAAACGACAACGCAGGCATGTCGAGTGCCACTGTCTGCACCAGCACAGCTAGTTTTGAGCAAATATCTCCTTCCGTTCAGCCGCAATGGCAAGAAGCTTGTGCATCTTCTCTGTTCGTCGCGGTCAATGGGAAAAGGCGCTTATCTGCAATCTAGGTGTTTCTGCGTGCTGCGCCTGCCCAAAGAGTGCCCGGGTGAAAACGACAACGCAGGCATGTCGGGTGCCACTGTCTGCACTAGCATAGCAAGTTTTGAGCAAATATCTCCTTCCGTTCGACCGCAATGGCAAGAAGCTTGTGCATCTTCTCTGTTCGTCGCGGTCAATGGGAAAAGGCGCTTATCTGCAATCTAGGTGTTTCTGCGTGCTGCGCCCGCCCAAAGAGTGACCGGGTTAAAACGACAACGCAGGCATGTCGGGTGCCACTGTCTGCACCATCACAGCAAGTTTTGAGCAAATATCTCCTTCCGTTCGGCCTCAATGGCAAGAAGCTTGTGCATCCTCTCTGTTCGTCGCGGTCAATGGGAAAAGACGCTTATCTGCAATCTAGGTGTTTCTGCGTGCTGCGCCCGCCCAAAGAGTGCCCGAGTGAAAACGACAACGCAGTCATGTCGGGTGCCACTGTCTGCACCATCACAGCAAGTTTTGAGCAAATATCTCCTTCCGTTCGGCCGCAATGGCAAGAAGCTTGTGCATCTTCTCTGTTCGTCGCGGTCAATGGGAAAAGACGCTTATCTGCAATCTAGGTGTTTCTGTGTGCTGCGCCCGCCCAAAGAGTGCCCGAGTGAAAACGACAAAGCAGGCATGTCGGGTGCCACTGTCTGCACCAGCACAGCAAGTTTTGAGCAAATATCTCCTTCCGTTCGGCCGCAATGGCAAGAAGCTTGTGCATCTTCTCTGTTCGTCGCGGTCAATGGGAAAAGGCGCTTATCTGCAATCTAGGTGTTTCTGCGTGCTGCGCCCGCCCAAAGAGTGCCCGGGTGAAAACGACAACGCAGGCATGTCGGGTGCCACTGTCTGCACCAGCACAGCAAGTTTTGAGCAAATATCTCCTCCCGTTCGGCCGCAATGGCAAGAAGCTTGTGCATCTTCTCTGTTCGTCGCGGTCAATGGGAAAAGGCGCTTATCTGCAATCTAGGTGTTTCTGCGTGCTGCGCCCGCCCAAAGAGTGCCCGGGTGAAAACGACAACGCAGGCATGTCGAGTGCCACTGTCTGCACCAGCACAGCTAGTTTTGAGCAAATATCTCCTTCCGTTCAGCCGCAATGGCAAGAAGCTTGTGCATCTTCTCTGTTCGTCGCTGTCAATGGGAAAAGGCGCTTATCTGCAATCTAGGTGTTTCTGCGTGCTGCGCCTGCCCAAAGAGTGCCCGGGTGAAAACGACAACGCAGGCATGTCGGGTGCCACTGTCTGCACTAGCACAGCAAGTTTTGAGCAAATATCTCCTTCCGTTCGACCGCAATGGCAAGAAGCTTGTGCATCTTCTCTGTTCGTCGCGGTCAATGGGAAAAGGCGCTTATCTGCAATCTAGGTGTTTCTGCGTGCTGCGCCCGCCCAAAGAGTGCCTGGGTGAAAACGACAACGCAGGCATGTCGGGTGCCACTGTCTGCACCAGCACAGCAAGTTTTGAGCAAATATCTCCTTCCGTTCGGCCACAATGGCAAGAAGCTTGTGCATCTTCTCTGTTCGTCGCGGTCAATGGGAAAAGGCGCTTATCTGCAATCTAGGTGTTTCTGCGTGCTGCGCCCGCCCAAAGAGTGACCGGGTTAAAACGACAACGCAGGCATGTCGGGTGCCAATGTCTGCACCAGCACAGCAAGTTTTGAGCAAATATCTCCCTCCGTTCGGCCGCAATGGCAAGAAGCTTGTGCATCTTCTCTGTTCGTCGTGGTCAATGGGAAAAGGCGCTTATCTGCAATCTAGGTGTTTCTGCGAGCTGCGCCCGCCCAAAGAGTGCCTGGGTGAAAACGACAACGCAGGCATGTCGGGTGCCACTGTCTGCACCAGCACAGCAAGTTTTGAGCAAATATCTCCTTCCGTTCGGCCGCAATGGCAAGAAGCTTGTGCATCTTCTCTGTTCGTCGCGGTCAATGGGAAAAGGCGCTTATCTGCAATCTAGGTGTTTCTGCGTGCTGCGCCCGCCCAAAGAGTGCCCGGGTGAAAACGACAACGCAGGCATGTCGGTCGCCACTGTCTGCACCAGCACAGCAAGTTTTGAGCAAATATCTCCTTCCGTTCGGCCGCAATGGCAAGAAGCTTGTGCATCTTCACTGTTAGTCGCGGTCAATGGGAAAAGGCGCTTATCTGCAATCTAGGTGTTTCTGCGTGCTGCGCCCGCCTAAAGAGTGCCCGGGTGAAAACGACAACGCAGGCATGTCGGGTGCCACTGTCTGCACCAGCACAGCAAGTTTTGAGCAAATATCTCCTCCCGTTCGGCCGCAATGGCAAGAAGCTTGTGCATCTTCTCTGTTCGTCGCGGTCAATGGGAAAAGGCGCTTATCTGCAATCTAGGTGTTTCTGCGTGCTGCGCCTGCCCAAAGAGTGCCCGGGTGAAAACGACAACGCAGGCATGTCGAGTGCCACTGTCTGCACCAGCACAGCTAGTTTTGAGCAAATATCTCCTTCCGTTCAGCCGCAATGGCAAGAAGCTTGTGCATCTTCTCTGTTCGTCGCGGTCAATGGGAAAAGGCGCTTATCTGCAATCTAGGTGTTTCTGCGTGCTGCGCCTGCCCAAAGAGTGCCCGGGTGAAAACGACAACGCAGGCATGTCGGGTGCCACTGTCTGCACTAGCATAGCAAGTTTTGAGCAAATATCTCCTTCCGTTCGACCGCAATGGCAAGAAGCTTGTGCATCTTCTCTGTTCGTCGCGGTCAATGGGAAAAGGCGCTTATCTGCAATCTAGGTGTTTCTGCGTGCTGCGCCCGCCCAAAGAGTGACCGGGTTAAAACGACAACGCAGGCATGTCGGGTGCCACTGTCTGCACCATCACAGCAAGTTTTGAGCAAATATCTCCTTCCGTTCGGCCTCAATGGCAAGAAGCTTGTGCATCCTCTCTGTTCGTCGCGGTCAATGGGAAAAGACGCTTATCTGCAATCTAGGTGTTTCTGCGTGCTGCGCCCGCCCAAAGAGTGCCCGAGTGAAAACGACAACGCAGTCATGTCGGGTGCCACTGTCTGCACCATCACAGCAAGTTTTGAGCAAATATCTCCTTCCGTTCGGCCGCAATGGCAAGAAGCTTGTGCATCTTCTCTGTTCGTCGCGGTCAATGGGAAAAGACGCTTATCTGCAATCTAGGTGTTTCTGTGTGCTGCGCCCGCCCAAAGAGTGCCCGAGTGAAAACGACAAAGCAGGCATGTCGGGTGCCACTGTCTGCACCAGCACAGCAAGTTTTGAGCAAATATCTCCTTCCGTTCGGCCGCAATGGCAAGAAGCTTGTGCATCTTCTCTGTTCGTCGCGGTCAATGGGAAAAGGCGCTTATCTGCAATCTAGGTGTTTCTGCGTGCTGCGCCCGCCCAAAGAGTGCCCGGGTGAAAACGACAACGCAGGCATGTCGGGTGCCACTGTCTGCACCAGCACAGCAAGTTTTGAGCAAATATCTCCTCCCGTTCGGCCGCAATGGCAAGAAGCTTGTGCATCTTCTCTGTTCGTCGCGGTCAATGGGAAAAGGCGCTTATCTGCAATCTAGGTGTTTCTGCGTGCTGCGCCCGCCCAAAGAGTGCCCGGGTGAAAACGACAACGCAGGCATGTCGAGTGCCACTGTCTGCACCAGCACAGCTAGTTTTGAGCAAATATCTCCTTCCGTTCAGCCGCAATGGCAAGAAGCTTGTGCATCTTCTCTGTTCGTCGCTGTCAATGGGAAAAGGCGCTTATCTGCAATCTAGGTGTTTCTGCGTGCTGCGCCTGCCCAAAGAGTGCCCGGGTGAAAACGACAACGCAGGCATGTCGGGTGCCACTGTCTGCACTAGCACAGCAAGTTTTGAGCAAATATCTCCTTCCGTTCGACCGCAATGGCAAGAAGCTTGTGCATCTTCTCTGTTCGTCGCGGTCAATGGGAAAAGGCGCTTATCTGCAATCTAGGTGTTTCTGCGTGCTGCGCCCGCCCAAAGAGTGCCTGGGTGAAAACGACAACGCAGGCATGTCGGGTGCCACTGTCTGCACCAGCACAGCAAGTTTTGAGCAAATATCTCCTTCCGTTCGGCCACAATGGCAAGAAGCTTGTGCATCTTCTCTGTTCGTCGCGGTCAATGGGAAAAGGCGCTTATCTGCAATCTAGGTGTTTCTGCGTGCTGCGCCCGCCCAAAGAGTGACCGGGTTAAAACGACAACGCAGGCATGTCGGGTGCCAATGTCTGCACCAGCACAGCAAGTTTTGAGCAAATATCTCCCTCCGTTCGGCCGCAATGGCAAGAAGCTTGTGCATCTTCTCTGTTCGTCGTGGTCAATGGGAAAAGGCGCTTATCTGCAATCTAGGTGTTTCTGCGAGCTGCGCCCGCCCAAAGAGTGCCTGGGTGAAAACGACAACGCAGGCATGTCGGGTGCCACTGTCTGCACCAGCACAGCAAGTTTTGAGCAAATATCTCCTTCCGTTCGGCCGCAATGGCAAGAAGCTTGTGCATCTTCTCTGTTCGTCGCGGTCAATGGGAAAAGGCGCTTATCTGCAATCTAGGTGTTTCTGCGTGCTGCGCCCGCCCAAAGAGTGCCCGGGTGAAAACGACAACGCAGGCATGTCGGTCGCCACTGTCTGCACCAGCACAGCAAGTTTTGAGCAAATATCTCCTTCCGTTCGGCCGCAATGGCAAGAAGCTTGTGCATCTTCTCTGTTCGTCGCGGTCAATGGGAAAAGGCGCTTATCTGCAATCTAGGTGTTTCTGCGTGCTGCGCCCGCCCAAAGAGTGCCCGGGTGAAAACGACAACGCAGGCATGTCGGGTGCCAATGTCTGCACCAGCACAGCAAGTTTTGAGCAAATATCTCCTTCCGTTCGGCCGCAATGGCAAGAAGCTTGTGCATCTTCTCTGTTCGTCGCGGTCAATGGGAAAAGGCGCTTATCTGCAATCTAGGTGTTTCTGCGTGCTGCGCCCGCCCAAAGAGTGCCTGGGTGAAAACGACAACGCAGGCATGTCGGGTGCCACTGTCTGCACCAGCACAGCAAGTTTTGAGCAAATATCTCCTTCCGTTCGGCCGCAATGGCAAGAAGCTTGTGCATCTTCTCTGTTCGTCGCGGTCAATGGGAAAAGGCGCTTATCTGCAATCTAGGTGTTTCTGCGTGCTGCGCCCGCCCAAAGAGTGACCGGGTTAAAACGACAAAGCAGGCATGTCGGTTGCCACTGTCTGCACCAGCACAGCAAGTTTTGAGCAAATACCTCCTTCCGTTCGGCCGCAATGGCATGAAGCTTGTGCATCTTCTCTGTTCGTCGCGGTCAATGGGAAAAGGAGCTTATCTGCAATCTAGGTGTTTCTGCGTGCTGCGCCCGCCCAAAGAGTGCCCGGGTGAAAACGACAAGGCAGGCATGTCGGGTGCCACTGTCTGCACCAGCACAGCAAGTTTTGAGCAAATATCTCCTTCCGTTCGGCCGCAATGGCAAGAAGCTTGTGCATCTTCTCTTTTCGTCGCGGTCAATGGGAAAAGGCGCTTATCTGCAATCTAGGTGTTTCTGCGTGCTGCGCCCGCCCAAAGAGTGCCCGGGTGAAAACGACAACGCAGGCATGTCGGGTGCCAATGTCTGCACCAGCACAGCAAGTTTTGAGCAAATATCTCCTTCCGTTCGGCCGCAATGGCAAGAAGCTTGTGCATCTTCTCTGTTCGTCGCGGTCAATGGGAAAAGGCGCTTATCTGCAATCTAGGTGTTTCTGCGTGCTGCGCCCGCCCAAAGAGTGCCTGGGTTAAAACGATAACGCAGGCATGTCGGGTACCACTGTCTGCACCAGCACAGCAAGTTTTGAGCAAATATCTTCTTCCGTTCGGCCGCAATGGCAAGAAGCTTGTGCATCTTCTCTGTTCGTCGCGGTCAATGGGAAAAGGCGCTTATCTGCAATCTAGGTGTTTCTGCGTGCTGCGCCCGCCCAAAGAGTGACCGGGTTAAAACGACAACGCAGGCATGTCGGGTGCCACTGTCTGCACCAGCACAGCAAGTTTTGAGCAAATATCTCCTTCCGTTCGGCCGCAATGGCAAGAAGCTTGTGCATCTTCTCTGTTCGTCGCGGTCAATGGGAAAAGGCGCTTATCTTCAATCTAGGTGTTTCTGCGTGCTGCGCCCGCCCAAAGAGTGACCGGGTTAAAACGACAACGCAGGCATGTCGGTTGCCACTGTCTGCACCAGCACAGCAATTTTTAAGCAAATATCTCCCTCCGTTCGGCCGCAATGGCAAGAAGCTTGTGCATCTTCTCTGTTCGTCGTGGTCAATGGGAAAAGGCGCTTATCTGCAATCTAGGTGTTTCTGCGAGCTGCGCCCGCCCAAAGAGTGCCTGGGTGAAAACGACAACGCAGGCATGTCGGGTGCCACTGTCTGCACCAGCACAGCAAGTTTTGAGCAAATATCTCCTTCCGTTCGGCTGCAATGGCAAGAAGCTTGTGCATCTTCTCTGTTCGTCGCGGTCAATGGGAAAAGGCGCTTATCTGCAATCTAGGTGTTTCTGCGTGCTGCGCCCGCCCAAAGAGTGCCCGGGTGAAAACGACAACGCAGGCATGTCGGGTGCCACTGTCTGCACCAGCACAGCAAGTTTTGAGCAAATATCTCCTTCCGTTCGGCCGCAATGGCAAGAAGCTTGTGCATCTTCTCTGTTCGTCGCGGTCAATGGGAAAAGGCGCTTATCTGCAATCTAGGTGTTTCCGCGTGCTGCGCCCGCCTAAAGAGTGCCCGGGTGAAAACGACAACGCAGGCATGTCGGGTGCCACTGTCTGCACCAGCACAGCAAGTTTTGAGCAAATATCTCCTTCCGTTCGGCCGCAATGGCAAGAAGCTTGTGCATCTTCTCTGTTCGTCGCGGTCAATGGGAAAAGGCGCTTATCTGCAATCTAGGTGTTTCTGCGTGCTGCGCCCGCCCAAAGAGTGCCCGGGTGAAAATGACAACGCAGGCATGTCGGGTGCCACTGTCTGCACCAGCACAGCAAGTTTTGAGCAAATATCTCCTTCCGTTCGGCCGCAATGGCAAGAAGCTTGTGCATCTTCTCTGTTCGTCGCGGTCAATGGGAAAAGGCGCTTATCTGCAATCTAGGTGTTTCTGCGTGCTGCGCCCGCCTAAAGAGTGCCCGGGTGAAAACGACAACGCAGGCATGTGGGGTGCCACTGTCTGCACCATCACAGCAAGTTTTGAGCAAATATCTCCTTCCGTTCGGCCTCAATGGCAAGAAGCTTGTGCATCCTCTCTGTTCGTCGCGGTCAATGGGAAAAGACGCTTATCTGCAATCTAGGTGTTTCTGCGTGCTGCGCCCGCCCAAAGAGTGCCCGAGTGAAAACGACAACGGAGTCATGTCGGGTGCCACTGTCTGCACCATCACAGCAAGTTTTGAGCAAATATCTCCTTCCGTTCGGCCGCAATGGCAAGAAGCTTGTGCATCTTCTCTGTTCGTCGTGGTCAATGGGAAAAGGCGCTTATCTGCAATCTAGGTGTTTCTGCGTGCTGCGCCCGCCCAAAGAGTGCCCGGGTGAAAACGACAACGCAGGCATGTCGGGTGC
Source organism: Hyla sarda (assembly GCF_029499605.1). Classification (NCBI taxonomy): domain Eukaryota; kingdom Metazoa; phylum Chordata; class Amphibia; order Anura; family Hylidae; genus Hyla; species Hyla sarda. Next base: position 5,806 of record NW_026609539.1, on the reverse strand, counting down.
CACTGTCTGCACCAGCACAGCAAGTTTTGAGCAAATATCTCCTTCCGTTCGGCCGCAATGGCAAGAAGCTTGTGCATCTTCTCTGTTCGTCGCGGTAAATGGGAAAAGACGCTTATCTGCAATCTAGGTGTTTCTGCGTGCTGCGCCCGCCGAAAGAGTGCCCGGGTGAAAACGACAACGCAGGCATGTCGGGTGCCACTGTCTGCACCAGCACAGCAAGTTTTGAGCAAATATCTCCTTCCGTTCGGCCGCAATGGCAAGAAGCTTGTGCATCTTCTCTGTTCGTCGCGGTCAAAGAGAAAAGGCGCTTATCTGCAATCTAGGTGTTTCTGCGTGCTGCGCCCGCCTAAAGAGTGCCCGGGTGAAAACGACAACGCAGGCATGTCGGGTGCCACTGTCTGCACCAGCACAGCAAGTTTTGAGCAAATATCTCCTTCCGTTCGGCCGCAATGGCAAGAAGCTTGTGCATCTTCTCTGTTCGTCGCGGTCAATGGGAAAAGGCGCTTATCTGCAATCTAGGTGTTTCTGCGTGCTGCGCCCGCCCAAAGAGTGCCCGGGTGAAAACGACAATGCATGCATGTCGGGTGCCACTGTCTGCACCAGCACAGCAAGATTTGAGCAAATATCTCCTTCCGTTCGGCCGCAATGGCAAGAAGCTTGTGCATCTTCTCTGTTCGTCGCGGTCAATGGGAAAAGGCGCTTATCTGCAATCTAGGTGTTTCTGCGTGCTGCGCCCGCCCAAAGAGTGCCCAGGTGAAAACGACAACGCAGGCATGTCGGGTGCCACTGTCTGCACCAGCACAGCAAGATTTGAGCAAATATCTCCTTCCGTTCGGCCGCAATGGCAAGAAGCTTGTGCATCTTCTCTGTTCGTCGCGGTCAATGGGAAAAGGCGCTTATCTGCAATCTAGGTGTTTCTGCGTGCTTCGCCCGCCCAAAGAGTGCCCGGGTGAAAACGACAACGCATGCATGTCGGGTGCCACTGTCTGCACCAGCACAGCAAGTTTTGAGCAAATATCTCCTTCCGTTCGGCCGCAATGGCAAGAAGCTTGTGCATCTTCACTGTTAGTCGCGGTCAATGGGAAAAGGCGCTTATCTGCAATCTAGGTGTTTCTGCGTGCTGCGCCCGCCTAAAGAGTGCTCGGGTGAAAACGACAACGCAGGCATGTCGGGTGCCACTGTCTGCACCAGCACAGCAAGTTTTGAGCAAATATCTCCTTCCGTTCGGCCGCAATGGCAAGAAGCTTGTGCATCTTCTCTGTTCGTCGCGGTCAATGGGAAAAGGCGCTTATCTGCAATCTAGGTGTTTCTGCGTGCTGCGCCCGCCCAAAGAGTGCCCGGGTGAAAACGACAACGCAGGCATGTCGGGTGCCACTGTCTGCACCAGCACAGCAAGTTTTGAGCAAATATCTCCTTCCGTTCGGCCGCAATGGCAAGAAGCTTGTGCATCTTCTCTGTTCGTCGCGGTCAATGGGAAAAGGCGCTTATCTGCAATCTAGGTGTTTCTGCGTGCTGCGCCCGCTCACAGAGTGCCCGGGTGAAAACGACAACGCATGCATGTCGGGTGCCACTGTCTGCACCAGCACAGCAAGTTTTGAGCAAATATCTCCTTCCGTTCGGCCGCAATGGCAAGAAGCTTGTGCATCTTCACTGATAGTCGCGGTCAATGGGAAAAGGCGCTTATTTGCAATCTAGGTGTTTCTGCGTGCTGCGCCCGCCTAAAGAGTGCCCGGGTGAAAACGACAACGCAGGCATGTCGAGTGCCACTGTCTGCACCAGCACAGCAAGTTTTGAGCAAATATCTCCTTCCGTTCAGCCGCAATGGCAAGAAGCTTGTGCATCTTCTCTGTTCGTCGCGGTCAATGGGAAAAGGCGCTTATCTGCAATCTAGGTGTTTCTGCGTGCTGCGCCTGCCCAAAGAGTGCCCGGGTGAAAACGACAACGCAGGCATGTCGGGTGCCACTGTCTGCACTAGCATAGCAAGTTTTGAGCAAATATCTCCTTCCGTTCGACCGCAATGGCAAGAAGCTTGTGCATCTTCTCTGTTCGTCGCGGTCAATGGGAAAAGGCGCTTATCTGCAATCTAGGTGTTTCTGCGTGCTGCGCCCGCCCAAAGAGTGACCGGGTTAAAACGACAACGCAGGCATGTCGGGTGCCACTGTCTGCACCATCACAGCAAGTTTTGAGCAAATATCTCCTTCCGTTCGGCCTCAATGGCAAGAAGCTTGTGCATCCTCTCTGTTCGTCGCGGTCAATGGGAAAAGACGCTTATCTGCAATCTAGGTGTTTCTGCGTGCTGCGCCCGCCCAAAGAGTGCCCGAGTGAAAACGACAACGCAGTCATGTCGGGTGCCACTGTCTGCACCATCACAGCAAGTTTTGAGCAAATATCTCCTTCCGTTCGGCCGCAATGGCAAGAAGCTTGTGCATCTTCTCTGTTCGTCGCGGTCAATGGGAAAAGACGCTTATCTGCAATCTAGGTGTTTCTGTGTGCTGCGCCCGCCCAAAGAGTGCCCGAGTGAAAACGACAACGCAGGCATGTCGGGTGCCACTGTCTGCACCAGCACAGCAAGTTTTGAGCAAATATCTCCTTCCGTTCGGCCGCAATGGCAAGAAGCTTGTGCATCTTCTCTGTTCGTCGCGGTCAATGGGAAAAGGCGCTTATCTGCAATCTAGGTGTTTCTGCGTGCTGCGCCCGCCCAAAGAGTGCCCGGGTGAAAACGACAACGCAGGCATGTCGGGTGCCACTGTCTGCACCAGCACAGCAAGTTTTGAGCAAATATCTCCTTCCGTTCGGCCGCAATGGCAAGAAACTTGTGCATCTTCTCTGTTCGTCGCGGTCAATGGGAAAAGGCGCTTATCTGCAATCTAGGTGTTTCTGCGTGCTGCGCCCGCCCACAGAGTGCCCGGGTGAAACCGACAACGCATGCATGTCGGGTGCCACTGTCTGCACCAGCACAGCAAGTTTTGAGCAAATATCTCCTTCCGTTCGGCCGCAATGGCAAGAAGCTTGTGCATCTTCACTGTTAGTCGCGGTCAATGGGAAACGGCGCTTATCTGCAATCTAGGTGTTTCTGCGTGCTGCGCCCGCCTAAAGAGTGCCCGGGTGAAAACGACAACGCAGGCATGTCGGGTGCCACTGTCTGCACCAGCACAGCAAGTTTTGAGCAAATATCTCCTCCCGTTCGGCCGCAATGGCAAGAAGCTTGTGCATCTTCTCTGTTCGTCGCGGTCAATGGGAAAAGGCGCTTATCTGCAATCTAGGTGTTTCTGCGTGCTGCGCCCGCCCAAAGAGTGCCCGGGTGAAAACGACAACGCAGGCATGTCGAGTGCCACTGTCTGCACCAGCACAGCTAGTTTTGAGCAAATATCTCCTTCCGTTCAGCCGCAATGGCAAGAAGCTTGTGCATCTTCTCTGTTCGTCGCGGTCAATGGGAAAAGGCGCTTATCTGCAATCTAGGTGTTTCTGCGTGCTGCGCCTGCCCAAAGAGTGCCCGGGTGAAAACGACAACGCAGGCATGTCGGGTGCCACTGTCTGCACTAGCATAGCAAGTTTTGAGCAAATATCTCCTTCCGTTCGACCGCAATGGCAAGAAGCTTGTGCATCTTCTCTGTTCGTCGCGGTCAATGGGAAAAGGCGCTTATCTGCAATCTAGGTGTTTCTGCGTGCTGCGCCCGCCCAAAGAGTGACCGGGTTAAAACGACAACGCAGGCATGTCGGGTGCCACTGTCTGCACCATCACAGCAAGTTTTGAGCAAATATCTCCTTCCGTTCGGCCTCAATGGCAAGAAGCTTGTGCATTCTCTCTGTTCGTCGCGGTCAATGGGAAAAGACGCTTATCTGCAATCTAGGTGTTTCTGCGTGCTGCGCCCGCCCAAAGAGTGCCCGAGTGAAAACGACAACGCAGTCATGTCGGGTGCCACTGTCTGCACCATCACAGCAAGTTTTGAGCAAATATCTCCTTCCGTTCGGCCGCAATGGCAAGAAGCTTGTGCATCTTCTCTGTTCGTCGCGGTCAATGGGAAAAGACGCTTATCTGCAATCTAGGTGTTTCTGTGTGCTGCGCCCGCCCAAAGAGTGCCCGAGTGAAAACGACAACGCAGGCATGTCGGGTGCCACTGTCTGCACCAGCACAGCAAGTTTTGAGCAAATATCTCCTTCCGTTCGGCCGCAATGGCAAGAAGCTTGTGCATCTTCTCTGTTCGTCGCGGTCAATGGGAAAAGGCGCTTATCTGCAATCTAGGTGTTTCTGCGTGCTGCGCCCGCCCAAAGAGTGCCCGGGTGAAAACGACAACGCAGGCATGTCGGGTGCCACTGTCTGCACCAGCACAGCAAGTTTTGAGCAAATATCTCCTCCCGTTCGGCCGCAATGGCAAGAAGCTTGTGCATCTTCTCTGTTCGTCGCGGTCAATGGGAAAAGGCGCTTATCTGCAATCTAGGTGTTTCTGCGTGCTGCGCCCGCCCAAAGAGTGCCCGGGTGAAAACGACAACGCAGGCATGTCGAGTGCCACTGTCTGCACCAGCACAGCTAGTTTTGAGCAAATATCTCCTTCCGTTCAGCCGCAATGGCAAGAAGCTTGTGCATCTTCTCTGTTCGTCGCTGTCAATGGGAAAAGGCGCTTATCTGCAATCTAGGTGTTTCTGCGTGCTGCGCCTGCCCAAAGAGTGCCCGGGTGAAAACGACAACGCAGGCATGTCGGGTGCCACTGTCTGCACTAGCACAGCAAGTTTTGAGCAAATATCTCCTTCCGTTCGACCGCAATGGCAAGAAGCTTGTGCATCTTCTCTGTTCGTCGCGGTCAATGGGAAAAGGCGCTTATCTGCAATCTAGGTGTTTCTGCGTGCTGCGCCCGCCCAAAGAGTGCCTGGGTGAAAACGACAACGCAGGCATGTCGGGTGCCACTGTCTGCACCAGCACAGCAAGTTTTGAGCAAATATCTCCTTCCGTTCGGCCACAATGGCAAGAAGCTTGTGCATCTTCTCTGTTCGTCGCGGTCAATGGGAAAAGGCGCTTATCTGCAATCTAGGTGTTTCTGCGTGCTGCGCCCGCCCAAAGAGTGACCGGGTTAAAACGACAACGCAGGCATGTCGGGTGCCAATGTCTGCACCAGCACAGCAAGTTTTGAGCAAATATCTCCCTCCGTTCGGCCGCAATGGCAAGAAGCTTGTGCATCTTCTCTGTTCGTCGTGGTCAATGGGAAAAGGCGCTTATCTGCAATCTAGGTGTTTCTGCGAGCTGCGCCCGCCCAAAGAGTGCCTGGGTGAAAACGACAACGCAGGCATGTCGGGTGCCACTGTCTGCACCAGCACAGCAAGTTTTGAGCAAATATCTCCTTCCGTTCGGCCGCAATGGCAAGAAGCTTGTGCATCTTCTCTGTTCGTCGCGGTCAATGGGAAAAGGCGCTTATCTGCAATCTAGGTGTTTCTGCGTGCTGCGCCCGCCCAAAGAGTGCCCGGGTGAAAACGACAACGCAGGCATGTCGGGTGCCATTGTCTGCACCAGCACAGCAAGTTTTGAGCAAATATCTCCTTCCGTTCGGCCGCAATGGCAAGAAGCTTGTGCATCTTCTCTGTTCGTCGCGGTCAATGGGAAAAGGCGCTTATCTGCAATCTAGGTGTTTCTGCGTGCTGCGCCCGCCCAAAGAGTGCCCGGGTGAAAACGACAACGCAGGCATGTCGGGTGCCAATGTCTGCACCAGCACAGCAAGTTTTGAGCAAATATCTCCTTCCGTTCGGCCGCAATGGCAAGAAGCTTGTGCATCTTCTCTGTTCGTCGCGGTCAATGGGAAAAGGCGCTTATCTGCAA
>NW_026609538.1:0-29783 GCF_029499605.1 Hyla sarda | reverse complement strand
GAGGAGAAGACACTGATAAGATGAAGGTAATGGACAGGTCTGAGGAGAAGATACTGATAAGATGAAGGTAATGGGCAGGTCTGAGGAGAAGACACTGATAAGATGAAGATAATGGACAGGTCTGAGGAGAAGACACTGATAAGATGAAGGTAATGGGCAGGTCTGAGGAGAAGACACTGATAAGATGAAGGTAATGGGCAGGTCTGAGGAGAAGACACTGATAAGATGAAGGTAATGGGCAGGTCTGAGGAGAAGACACTGATAAGATGAAGGTAATGGGCAGGTCTGAGGAGAAGACACTGATAAGATGAAGATAATGGGCAGGTCTGAGGAGAAGACACTGATAAGATGAAGGTAATGGGCAGGTCTGAGGAGAAGACACTGATAAGATGAAGGTAATGGGCAGGTCTGAGGAGAAGACACTGATAAGATGAAGGTAATGGGCAGGTCTGAGGAGAAGACACTGATAAGATGAAGGTAATGGGCAGGTCTGAGGAGAAGATACTGATAAGATGAAGGTAATGGGCAGGTCTGAGGAGAAGATACTGATAAGATGAAGGTAATGGGCAGGTCTGAGGAGAAGATACTGATAAGATGAAGGTAATGGGCAGGTCTGAGGAGAAGACACTGATAAGATGAAGGTAATGGGCAGGTCTGAGGAGAAGACACTGATAAGATGAAGGTAATGGGCAGGTCTGAGGAGAAGACACTGATAAGATGAAGGTAATGGACAGGTCTGAGGAGAAGACTACTGATAAGATGAAGGTAATGGCAGGTCTGAGGAGAAGATACTGATAAGATGAAGGTAATGGGCAGGTCTGAGGAGAAGATACTGATAAGATGAAGGTAATGGGCAGGTCTAGAGGAGAAGACACTGATAAGATGAAGGTAATGGGCAGGTCTGAGGAGAAGACACTGATAAGATGAAGGTAATGGGCAGGTCTGAGGAGAAGACACTGATAAGATGAAGGTAATGGGCAGGTCTGAGGAAGAAGACACTGATAAGATGAAGGTAATGGGCAGGTCTGAGGAGAAGACACTGATAAGATGAAGATAATGGGCAGGTCTGAGGAGAAGACACTGATAAGATGAAGATAATGGGCAGGTCTGAGGAGAAGACACTGATAAGATGAAGGTAATGGGCAGGTCTGAGGAGAAGACACTGATAAGATGAAGGTAAATGGGCAGGTCTGAGGAGAAGACACTGATAAGATGAAGATAATGGGACAGGTCTGAGGAGAAGACACTGATAAGATGAAGGTAATGGGCAGGTCTGAGGAGGAAGACACTGATAAGATGAAGATAATGGGCAGGTCTGAGGAGAAGATACTGATAAGATGAAGGTAATGGGCAGGTCTGAGGAGAAGACACTGATAAGATGAAGATAATGGGCAGGTCTGAGGAGAAGACACTGATAAGATGAAGGTAATGGGCAGGTCTGAGGAGAAGACACTGATAAGATGAAGGTAATGGGCAGGTCTGAGGAGAAGACACTGATAAGATGAAGGTAATGGGCAGGTCTGAGGAGAAGATACTGATAAGATGAAGGTAATGGGCAGGTCTGAGGAGAAGATACTGATAAGATGAAGGTAATGGCAGGTCTGAGGAGAAGATACTGATAAGATGAAGGTAATGGGCAGGTCTGAGGAGAAGACTGATAAGATGAAGGTAATGGGCAGGTCTGAGGAGAAGACACTGATAAGATGAAGGTAATGGGCAGGTCTGAGGAGAAGATACTGATAAGATGAAGGTAATGGACAGGTCTGAGGAGAAGATACTGATAAGATGAAGGTAATGGGCAGGTCTGAGGAGAAGACTGATAAGATGAAGGTAATGGGCAGGTCTGAGGAGAAGACACTGATAAGATGAAGATAATGGACAGGTCTGAGGAGAAGACACTGATAAGATGATGGTAATGGGCAGGTCTGAGGAGAAGACACTGATAAGATGAAGGTAATGGGCAGGTCTGAGAAGAAGACACTGATAAGATGAAGGTAATGGGCAGGTCTGAGGAGAAGACACTGATAAGATGAAGATAATGGGCAGGTCTGAGGAGAAGACACTGATAAGATGAAGATAATGGGCAGGTCTGAGGAGAAGACACTGATAAGATGAAGGTAATGGGCAGGTCTGAGGAGAAGACACTGATAAGATGAAGGTAATGGGCAGGTCTGAGGAGAAGACACTGATAAGATGAAGATAATGGGCAGGTCTGAGGAGAAGACACTGATAAGATGAAGATAATGGGCAGGTCTGAGGAGAAGACACTGATAAGATGAAGGTAATGGGCAGGTCTGAGGAGAAGACACTGATAAGATGAAGGTAATGGGCAGGTCTGAGGAGAAGGACACTGATAAGATGAAGATAATGGGCAGGTCTGAGGAGAAGATACTGATAAGATGAAGGTAATGGGCAGGTCTGAGGAGAAGACACTGATAAGATGAAGATAATGGGCAGGTCTGAGGAGAAGACACTGATAAGATGAAGATAATGGGCAGGTCTGAGGAGAAGACACTGATAAGATGAAGGTAATGGGCAGGTCTGAGGAGAAGACACTGATAAGATGAAGGTAATGGGCAGGTCTGAGGAGAAGATACTGATAAGATGAAGGTAATGGGCAGGTCTGAGGAGAAGATACTGATAAGATGAAGGTAATGGGCAGGTCTGAGGAGAAGATACTGATAAGATGAAGGTAATGGGCAGGTCTGAGGAGAAGACACTGATAAGATGAAGGTAATGGGTAGGTCTGAGGATAGGACTCTAAGATGAATGTGAGGAAAGTGTTTAAAACTTTGGTTGAAAGTTTATAGTGTCGTAAGGGAGTACTTTGGGACATAAAACGTATCCACTATCCTAAGGATAGGGCAGAAGTGTCAGATAATGGGGAGTCCCAGCGATCTGACACTTCCTCTCCTTAAGCTGGTGGATAGGTTTTTTATATCCCGGAGTACTCCGTTAAGAAAACATCTGTGCCAGTGGATAATGCCTCACAGTTTAGGGTGCGTTCACACGCCCATCTCTTCCCATTTTATTACCCGTTTAGGTTACGTTGTTGCTGTTTGTTAACGGATTACAAATGGTTGTAATGTTTTGGGTTTTTTTTTACAATCCTTTTGCCCCTGTCTGTGCTCATTTCCGTTTTTTTTTTCTACAGGAGAAAAGACGGTACATGCAGTATTTTTTTTCTCCCATCAAAAAAATGGAAGAAAAAAAGCCTTTAATGTCATTTGTTTGCATCCGTTTTTTCAATCCATTTTCTGATCAGTTTTTACATCTGAGCATGTTCAGAACAAGAAAAAAAATATTTTGGTTTATTAACTGAACAATAACGGGTCCAAGTCAATAACATCAGTTTGCATCTGTTATTGTCCGTTTTTTTTTTTTTTAAAGTCTGTGTTGTTGTCTGTTTTGACTGATCTAGACGGCCGTGGGAACGCAGCCTTAGAGATCTCATGGCCAGAAAGGCAGAGGACTCTCGGGAGAGTAGAGATGAGCGAACTTACAGTAATTCGATTCGTCATGAACCTCGCGGCTCGGCGGTTGATGACTTTATCCTGCATAAATTAGTTCAGCTTTCAGGTGCTCCGGTGGCTGGAGACTCCTAGGACTGTATCCACCTTTTCCAGCCACCTGAAAGCAGAACTAATTTATGCAGAATAAAGTCAGCAACTACCAAGCCAAGAAGTTCATGAAAAATCAAATTACTGTAAGTTCGCTCATCTCTACTGGAGAGCTTGGTGGACTTTCCAACATGGCGGTCATTTGTTCTGCTGAGCCATTTATATTGCTCTAAGGGTCTCAGCACCTGCAAAGGTAAGGCGAGGGCTATCCTAAAGGCGTGGAGATGGGGCTATGCTATCCTAAAGGCGGAAACATCTGCATAATGTCCAGAAGCCTCTAAGAAAACCAGTGACCTCCAATATTTCTAGTGGAAGGGCAGAAGACTTCAGGGTGTTTGGGGGGGGGGGGGGGGGATTCAGAATAGACTCTCGCTGAATCTCCTCTGTGGGTCTGTGATCACCTGGTGCTTATGTCTGTGGCTATCTTCTCTGGACATCTTCCTAGAAGAAAAGACTAGAAGAAAAGACCATAATCTGTTGGTGCAGTATCCGGTCCCAACAAAGGGAAAATGGATCGGATGGGCTCTTCAGGGAGCCAGTGAACATAAATTGGTTTTAAAACCTCCTGTGTGTTATTTCCTGTTCCTTCTAGGACCAATGGGCATACTTCTGTCATTATTAAGACGCCTATAGTGAGCTGCAGGGGTTATAGCACAATAAGCATAGTGACAGCCTACCAGCTCTACTGCTGGTCTCACATGACAAGGGCCCCTCCATGTAAGTCAGCAGATGCTCAGACCTTCTAATGAATGTGACTTTACATAGATTGTGTGTGTAATTTGCAATATTCTTTTAGGTCCCTGCTCGTGCTGAGGAGATTACAATCCCTGGAGATGTGACCCCAGAACGGGTGCCCACCCACATCGTAGATTATTCTGGTAAGACGTTATGGGCCTTCTCCAAAGAGTCTTCTATGAGTATAGTCCAGACATTGGGTAGAGCACTGCGGTGAGCTTGTATGCAGTCCAGATATTGAGTAGAGCACTGCGGTGGGCTTGTATGCAGTCCAGACATTGGGTAGAGCACTGCGGTAGGCTAGTATGGAGTCCAGACATTAGGTAGAGCACTGCGGTAGGCTAGTATGGAGTCCAGACATTGGGTGGAGCATTGCTGTAGGCTAGTATGGAGTCCAGACATTGGGTAGAGCACTTCGGTGAGCTAGTATGCAGTCCAGACATTGGGTGGAGCACTTCGGTGAGCTAGTATGCAGTCCAGACATTGGGTGGAGCACTTCGGTGAGCTAGTATGGAGTCCAGACATTGGGTGGAGCACTGCGGTAGGCTAGTATGGAGTCCAGACATTGGGTAGAGCACTGCGTTGGGCAATTATGGAGTCCAGACATTGTGTAGAGCACTGAGGTGGGCCAGTATGGAGTCCAGACATTGGGTAGAGCACTGCATTGGTCAATTATGGAGTCCAGACATTGTGTAGAGCACTGAGGTGGGCCAGTATAGAGTCCAGACATTGGGTAGAGCACTGCTTTGGGCAATTATGGAGTCCAGACATTGGGTAGAGCACTGCGTTGGGCAATTATGGAGTCCAGACATTGGGTAGAGCACTGCGTTGGGCCAGTATGGAGTCCAGACATTGGGTAGAGCACTGAGGTGGGCCAGTATGGAGTCCAGACATTGGGTAGAGCACTGCAGTGGGCTAGTATGGAGTCCAGATAATGGGTAGAGCACTGCAGTGGGCTAGTATGGAGTCCAGACATTGGGTAGAGCACTGCGTTGGGCTAGTATGGAGTCCAGAAATTGTGTAGAGCACTGAGGTGGGCCAGTATGGAGTCCAGACATTGGGTAGAGCACTGAGGTGGGCCAGTATGGAGTCCAGACATTGGGTAGAGCACTGCAGTGGGCTAGTATGGAGTCCAGATAATGGGTAGAGCACTGCGTTGGGCTAGTATGGAGTCCAGAAATTGTGTAGAGCACTGAGGTGGGCCAGTATGGAGTCCAGACATTGGGTAGAGCACTGCGTTGGGCAATTATGGAGTCCAGACATTGGGTAGAGCACTGAGGTGGGCCAGTATGGAGTCCAGACATTGGGTAGAGCACTGCGTTGGGCAATTATGGAGTCCAGACATTGGGTAGAGCACTGAGGTGGGCCAGTATGGAGTCCAGACATTGGGTAGAGCACTGCAGTGGGCTAGTATGGAGTCCAGACACTGGGTAGAGCACTGCAGTGGGCTAGTATGGAGTCCTGACATTGGGTAGAGCACTGCAGTGGGCTAGTATGGAGTCCAGACACTGGGTAGAGCACTGCAGTGGGCTAGTATGGAGTCCTGACATTAGGTGGAGCACTGCAGTGGGCTAGTATGGAGTCCTGACATTGGGTAGAGCACTGCAGTGGGCTAGTATGGAGTCCTGACATTGGGTAGAGCACTGCAGTGGGCTAGTATGGAGTCCTGACATTGGGTAGAGCACTGCAGTGGGCTAGTATGGAGTCCTGACATTGGGTAGAGCACTGCAGTGGGCTAGTATGGAGTCCTGACATTGGGTAGAGCACTGCAGTGGGCTAGTATGGAGTCCTGACATTGGGTGGAGCACTGCAGTGGGCTTTGTAAGAAGTCCAGACATTGGGTAGAGCACTGCAGTGGGCTAGTATGGAGTCCTGACATTGGGTAGAGCACTGCAGTGGGCTAGTATGGAGTCCTGACATTGGGTAGAGCACTGCAGTGGGCTAGTATGGAGTCCTGACATTGGGTGGAGCACTGCAGTGGGCTTGTAAGAAGTCCAGACATTGGGTAGAGCACTGCAGTGGGCTAGTATGGAGTCCTGACATTGGGTAGAGCACTGCAGTGGGCTAGTATGGAGTCCAGACATTGGGTAGAGCACTGGGGTGAGCTTGGAAGGAGTCCAGACAATGGGTAAAGAGCTTGTAAGAAGTCCAGACATTGGGTAGACCACGGCAAGGGTCTTAAATGGCATTAGCATCTTACATCTTTTTTTTTATAAAATGTAGATAGTAGCATTATTTGTAATATACATTGGTTAAATGTATACCTACCCCCACACTTCCTGTATTTTGTCCCGCCCTTCCTGTTTTTTGTCCAACCTTTCCTGTGTTTTGTCCCACCCCCACACTTCCTGTAGTCTGTCCCACCCCCACACTTCCTGTAGTCTGTCCCACCCCCACACTTCCTGTAGTCTGTCCCACCCCCACACTTCCTGTAGTCTGTCCCACCCCTACACTTCCTGTAGTCTGTCCCACCCCTACACTTCCTGTAGTCTGTCCCACCCCCACACTTCCTGTAGTCTGTCCCACCCCCACACTTCCTGTAGATTGTCTCTACACAGACAAACAGGCTATAGCTGCAGTGACAAGACAGGATTCTTCACCCAAAATGCTAGACTTTTTATAAGCAATGTGTATTACAAATCATGTTATTATCTACATTATATAAATGTTTCTGCACATGGCGGTGCCCATTTAAGGGGAGACGTTATTAGGTGTCTGGAGTGGAGCGATAATATTTATTGTGTTCTCTGCAGAGTCTGAGCAGACGGATGAGCAGCTGTATAATGAGATCTCACGGGTAAGACTACACCCCCCTATGTCTGTATATCCCTGCGGTGGGGCTCCTCCTTGCTCCCTGCTCAGTAATACACTGCTTTATTATTATAATTATTATTATTCTGTTCTTGGTGATCTAGGCGAATGTTATCTGTATTGTGTATGCAGTCAACAACAAGAACTCCATAGACAAGGTGAGCAGGGGTGTCCTTCCCCTCCTCCTTAGTCTCCTCCCCTTACTCTGTCTGCTTCGCCTCTTCCTCCTCCTGTGTCTCCTCCCCTTCCTCTGTCTACTCCGCCTCTTCCCATCTAATCCTCCACCTCTGGTTATTCCTCCTCCTCTGTTTAGGCCTTCTTAGTCTGTCTGCCCGGTCTCTTCCCCCTTCTGTGTCTCCTCCTATTTCCTCCCCTTACTGTCTCCTCCATTTTCACTGTATGCTCCGCCTCTTCCCCCCTCCTTTCTCACCTTTTTTCTCTGTCTTCCCCTGCTTCTTTCCCCTGCTTCGTTCTCCTTCCTCCCTCCTTCCTCCCTCTTTCTTTTCTTCTTCCTCACTCCCTCCTTCCTCCCTCCTTCCTCCCTCCTTCCTCCCTCCTTCCTCCCTCCTTCCTCCCTCCTTCCTTCCTCCCTCCTTCCTCTCTCCTTCCTCCCTCCTTCCTCCCTCCTTCCTCCCTCCTTCCTCCCTCCTTCCTTTCTCCTTCCTCCCTCCTTCCTCCCTCCTTCCTTTCTCCTTCCTTCCTCCCTCCTTCCTTTCTCCTTCCTCCCTCCTTCCTTTCTCCTTCCTCCCTCCCTCCTTCCTCTCTCCTTCCTCCCTCCCTCCTTCCTCTCTCCTTCCTTCCTCCCTCCCTCCTTCCTCTCTCCTTCCCTCCTTCCTCCCTCCTTCCTCCCTCCTTCCTTCCTCCCTCCTTCCTTCCTCCCTCCTTCCTCCCTCCTTCCTCCCTCCTTCCTCCCTCCTTCCTCCCTCCTTCCTCCCTCCTTCCTCCCTCCTTCCTTCCTCCCTCCTTCCTCCCTCCTTCCTCCCTCCTTCCTCCCTCCTTCCTCCCTCCTTCCTCCCTCCTTCCTCCCTCCTTCCTCCCTCCTTCCTCCCTCCTTCCTCCCTCCTTCCTTTCTCCTTCCTTCCTCCCTCCTTCCTTTCTCCTTCCTCCCTCCCTCCTTCCTCTCTCCTTCCTCCCTCCCTCCTTCCTCTCTCCTTCCTCCCTCCCTCCTTCCTCTCTCCTTCCTCCCTCCCTCCTTCCTCTCTCCTTCCTCTCTCCTTCCTCTCTCCTTCCTCTCTCCTTCCCTCCTTCCTTTCTCCTTCCTTCCCTCCTTCCTTTCTCCTTCCTCCCTCCTTCCTTTCTCCTTCCTTCCTCCCTCCTTCCTTTCTCCTTCCTTCCTCCCTCCTTCCTTTCTCCTTCCTTTCTCCTTCCTTCCTCCCTCCTTCCTTTCTCCTTCCTCGCTCCTTCCTTTCTCCTTCCTCGCTCCTTCCTTTCTCCTTCCTTCCTTTCTCCTTCCTTCCTTTCTCCTTCCTCGTTCCTTCCTTCCTTTCTCCTTCCTTCCTTTCTCCTTCCTTCCTCCCTCCTTCCTTTCTCCTTCCTTCCTCCCTCCTTCCTTTCTCCTTCCTTCCTCCCTCCTTCCTTTCTCCTTCCTCGTTCCTTCCTTCCTTTCTCCTTCCTCGCTCCTTCCTTTCTCCTTCCTCGCTCCTTCCTTTCTCCTTCCTTCCTTCCTTCCTTTCTCCTTCCTCGTTCCTTCCTTCCTTTCTCCTTCCTCGTTCCTTCCTTTCTCCTTCCTTCCTTTCTCCTTCCTTCCTTTCTCCTTCCTTCCTTCCTTCCTTCCTTCCTTTCTCCTTCCCTCCTTTCTCCTTCCTTTCTCCTTCCCTCCTTTCTCCTTCCTTCCTTTCTCCTTCCCTCCCTTCCTTTCTCCTTCCTCTCTTCCTTTCTCCTTCCTCGCTCCTTCCTTTCTCCTTCCTCGCTCCTTCCTTTCTCCTTCCTTCCTTTCTCCTTCCTCGTTCCTTCCTTCCTTTCTCCTTCCTTCCTTTCTCCTTCCTTCCTCCCTCCTTCCTTTCTCCTTCCTTCCTCCCTCCTTCCTTTCTCCTTCCTCGTTCCTTGCTTCCTTTCTCCTTCCTCGCTCCTTCCTTTCTCCTTCCTCGCTCCTTCCTTTCTCCTTCCTTCCTTCCTTCCTTTCTCCTTCCTCGTTCCTTCCTTCCTTTCTCCTTCCTCGTTCCTTCCTTTCTCCTTCCTTCCTTTCTCCTTCCTTCCTTCCTTCCTTTCTCCTTCCCTCCTTTCTCCTTCCTTTCTCCTTCCCTCCTTTCTCCTTCCTTTCTCCTTCCCTCCTTTCTCCTTCCTTCCTTTCTCCTTCCTTCCTTCCTTTCTCCTTCCTTCCTTTCTCCTTCCTTCCTTCCTTCCTTTCTCCTTCCCTCCTTTCTCCTTCCTTTCTCCTTCCCTCCTTCCTTCCTTCCTTTCTCCTTCCCTCCTTTCTCCTTCCTTTCTCCTTCCTTCCTTTCTCCTTCCCTCCTTTCTCCTTCCTTTCTCCTTCCCTCCTTTCTCCTTCCTTCCTTTCTCCTTCCTTTCTCGTTCTTCCTTCCTTTCTCCTTCCTTTCTCGTTCTTCCTTCCTTTCTCCTTCCTTTCTCGTTCTTCCTTCCTTTCTCCTTCTTCCTTCCTTTCTCCTTCCTTTCTCGTTCTTCCTTCCTTCCTTCCTTCTTCCTCTTTTTCCTTCTTCCGAACTGTAATGTTGTGCTCTCTTTTACAGGTCACCAACCATTGGATTCCTCTCATCAATGATCGTACTGATAAGGATAACAGGTAATGTGTGGGGGCCCTGGGGTATGAGACTCCCTCTTTGATATACTCCACATGTAGTGGGAGGGGTTCCTCCTTTCTGTGTTATCACATGTTCTACCTCCTCTCTTAGGGTCCCCCTTATCCTGGTGGGGAATAAGTCTGACCTCTTGGATTATAGCAGCATGGAGACCGTCCTCCCCATCATGAACCAGTACTCTGAAATTGAGACCTGTGTGGAGGTAAGATGGCCGCTGAGAGGATGTGACACTCACAGGAAGTAGACCCAAATCTTGAATTGCCCCCTTTTAACCCCTTAACGACCACGGATGTAAATGTACGTCCTGGTTTGGCGGTATTTCGTGCACCAGGACGTACATTTACATCCTGTGTATGACCGGGAGGAGCAGTGCTCGCGTCATACACGGCAGTATCCGGCTGCTATCAGCAGCCGGGGACCCGCCGGTAAAGGCCGACATCTGCGATCGAGCAGATATCTGCCATTAACCCCTCAAATGCCTTGATCAGTACAGATCACGACATCTGTGCAATGCGCATGTTAAAATAGATGATCGGATCCACCGCCGCACTGCCGCGGTGATCCGATCATCTGTAATGGTGGAAGGGGGTCCCCTCACCTGCCTCCGTCCGTCTCCCGGGGTCTCCTGCTCTGGTCTGAGATCGAGCAGACCAGAGCAGGAGATAGCCGATAATACTGATCAGAGCTATGTCCTATGCATAGCATTGAACAGCATTAGCAATCAAAGGATTGCTGTAGATAGTTCCCTATGGGGACATAAAAAGAGTAAATAAAAAAATAAGTAAAAAAAATTAAAAAGAAAAAGTAAAAAAAAAAATCCCCTCCCCCAATAAAAATGAAAATTGTCAGTTTTTCCCATATTACCCCCAAAAAGCGTATACATTTTTTTTTTATAGACATATTTGGTATCGCTGCGTGCGTAAATGAGGTGAACGGCGTAAACGTAAAAAAAGGCCAAAAATGCTGCTTTTTTGTCCCATTTTATTCCCCCAAAAAAGTTTTATATATGCAAATGTGATATCGATAAAAAGTACAGATGACGGCGCAAAAAATGAGCCATCATACCGCCCTATATTTGTAAAAATGAAAAAGTTATAGGTGGTCAAAATAGGGCGATTTTAGATGACTGATTTTGTACAAACAGTTTTAGATTTTTTTTTAAGCGGTACAAAAATATAAAAGTATCTAGCCATGGGTATCATTTTAATCGTATTGACCCACAGAATAAAGAACACGTGTCATTTTTACTGTAAATTGTACAGTGTGAAAACGAAACCCTCCAAAATGTGCAAAACTGTGGTTTTCATTTAAATTTCCTCCCTAAAAAAAAAATTGGGGGGTTCACCGTACATTTTATGGTAAAATTAGAGGTTTCATTGCAAAATTCAATTGGTCACGCAAAAAAGAAGCCCTTATATGGGTCTGTACATGGATATATAAAAGAGTTTTATGGATTTTAGAAGGCGAAAACTCAAAAATAAAATTGGCCTGGTCCTTAAGGTTAAAATGGGCTTGGTCCTTAAGGGGTTAAGGACCACGTTTTTTTCTGTTTTTGCACTTTTGTTTTTTCCTCATCACCTTCTAAAAATCATAACTCTTTCAATTTTGCACCTACAGACTCATATGAGGCTTATTTTCTGCACTAACAATTATACAAGTATTTATACAATTTTTGCAAGTTATTGTAACAAACACCACCAATATGGCAGAAAAACATAAGAGGCCCAACACAAACACACAACCACCCAGCCCCAAAACATACAGGGCAAGAACGCCTCAAATCGACCTACGAAGTCATCCTAGTCGGCGAGTCAGCCGAGACATCGAGCAACAGTCCATACCTTCTCAAATTTCTTAGGGCATTTACAACTCTGATATAACTGAGCATATTTATTTACCAAAGTTGTCCAACAAGATAGCGGGGGGGAAAGGACGTGTCCTTCCAAGTCATGACTACCACATTACGGGCACAAAACAGGAAGCGGATCAGCAAGCGTCTATGTGTACTACAGATCAACTCATTAATGAACCCAAGCAGACATACTGCAGGGCTAAGAATAAAAGGGAAGTCCAAATGATCAGCCAAAAACCCCAGCACCATCTTCCAAAAAACAGGAACGACGGGACACTCCCAGACCGCATGCAGAAAGGTACCAACCTCCGAGGAACATCTAAAGTACACGTCAGATGGAGAAAGCCCAATACACTTAAGCTTAGCAGGGGTGTAATACAACCTCAAAACATAACTAGATTGGATCAGCATGTCTCTACTGCTAACCAGAGTTGAATAATAAGATCCCTCAACCTCCTTCCACTGACCCTCCGTCAGGCCCGGGATGTCCACCACCCATTTAGGAAAGGAGAAGGGGAAGGCCCCAGTGACTGGAGAAGGACATAGGACTGAGTAAGAGGTTTAGTGAGGTCCGTGGTGCCCAGCAGAACGCCACATCAGAGAAAACGGGTAAATGCCAGAGAGCCAAACTGTGCCCTAACCACATGCCAGAGCTGAAAGTACCTAAGCAAGGCACTTCCAGGGATGCCATATCATTCTCTCATGTCCAAAAAGGATAGGAAATCCTGATCCTCCCGGAACAAGTGAATCACAAATTTGACACCATGAGACCCCCAAAAACTGTCCTTCTGTAACCCATGTACATTCCCCCACAAGGGTGCCCTAGGAGAAACCAGAGGCTGCGGAAATTTGAGACCACGGACCACACCTTAGTAAACTGAGGAAGAGGAAAGAAAGAACCGGAGTGATACCTGTAAAGAGTATTGGTCAGAGCTTCATAGGATCCCATAAGCGCACCTGCCATAGCCGTCGCCGAGTTTGACAAATCCAGATCGATCCACCATGCTGCTTAGACCAGCTGGGAGGCAAGGAAATGGTTATATACATCAGGGACAGCCAAGCCGTCATGCCACTTAGGAGCCTGGAGAAGGGCCGACCGAGTCTGATAGGTTTCCCCTGCCAATAGAAGGATCCCAGAGCACCACACAGTGCATTGAAGTATTTCCTAGGAGGAACAACAGGGGCTAAGTGAAAAAGATATAGGAACTTTGGGAGGTAGATCATTTTAAATATATTGATCCTGCCAGCAAGGGAGAGAGGGAGTGTAGGCCATGCAACCAGTCGCTCCAAAGTGGAGTGCAGAAGTGGCTCCAAGTTCAAAGGAATATAGTCTAGCAGGGACAGAGTCACCTCCACTCCCAAATAGCGGAAACGAGGAACCACCTGCACCCCAGCCGGGAGAGAGGGTGGGAGAGGGACCCCAGCCGATAGAGCCATCAGGGAGGACTTAGCCCAGTTAACCTGCAAGCCCGATACTGCACCAAATCGACTAAATCCATAAGGGACAACAAGGAACCCTCAGCATCCACCATGTATACTAGAGTATCATCTGCATAAAGGGAAACCTTCTCAACAATAGACCCCCTGGGAATCCCACAGATATCCGGATCCCTAGGAATGGCTGCCACCAAAGGCTCTATCACAAATAAAAAAGGAGAAAGCAGGCACATCTAAATTAGTGCGGATACGGGCCCTAGGATGATCATACAGCAGGCGAACCCAAGCACAGAATCGGGAACCAAACCAAAGATTACCCAGCACACCACAGGACAGTGTCAAAGGCCTTGTAAATAACTAGACTAACAACCTCCCCTGTTGGAAAGCCCTCACCCACCGCCGCTATGTTAAGTTGCAACCGCTTCACATTAACATCAGGAGCCCTTCCCGGCATAAACCCCATCTGGTGAGGATGAATGATCGCATCTATAACCCCATATAGACGAGTAGCCAAGACTCGAGCCAGAATCTTAATATCAACATTCAAAAGGGAGATAGGTCTATAGGAGCCAGGTAACACCGGGTCTTTTCCAGGTTTAGGAAGCACAACGATGAACGCCTCTCTCATAGAGTCTGGAAGGGCATCGGCAGCAGCTATGGAATGAAACCTAGTCAGACTGTACCAGTCACCTACCAACCCATCCAACCCGGGGGTCTTCCCATAAGGAAGAGCCTGTATAGCCTGAGCCACCTCCTCCTCAGTAAAGGGGGCATCCGATGCCTCTGCCTGACCTCGACTAAGCGTGGGAAGGGATAATCCCTGTAGGAATGAGATCCTTTCCCCCTGACAAGGCAGAGGAGGGGCCTCATAAAATTCCTTGAAAACAGAATTAATCATCTGAGGATCTGTCACTACCACACCATCACTACCCCTAATACAGGGAATGGAGGCCAGCGGGCGATTTGGATAGGGGATAAGATGTCTAAGCACCGGAGTACCCCTTTAAGGACGCAGGCCTTTTTTGCACATCTGACCACTGTCACTTTAAGCATTAATAACTCTGGAATGCTTTAACTTAAGAATTTGATTCTGAGAGTTTTTTTTCGTTACATATTCTACTTTGTTAGTGGAAATTTTTGTTGATACTTGAATCATTTCTTAGTGAAAAATGCTAAATGTCATGAAAAATTTGAAAATTTAGCATTTTTCGAACTTTAAAGCTCTCTGCTTGTAAGGAAAATGGATATTCCAAATAAATGATCTGTTGATTCACATGTACAATATGTCTAGTTTGTGTTGGCCTCATAAAGTTGACATGTTTTTTCTTTTTGAAGACATTATAGGGCTTTTTAGTTTAGCAGCAATTTACCAATTTTTCATGAAAATTTCTAAACCGGATTTTTTCAGGGACCAGTTCAGTTTCGAAGAGAATTTGAGGGGTCTTTATGTTAGAAATCCCCTATAATGGACCCCATTATGAAAACTACACCCCTCAAAGTATTCAAAATGACATTCAGAAAGTTTAACCCTTTAGGTGTTTCACAGGAATAGCAGCAAAGTGGAGGAGAAAATTTAAAATTTTTTTTTTTTTTACACTAACATGTTCTTGTAAACCCATTTTTCTTCATTTTACAAGTGGTAATAGGTAAAAATGTCCCCCAAAATTTGTAACCCAATTTCTCTCGAGTAAGGAAATACCTCATGTGTATGTCAAGTGTTCGGCGGGTGCAGTCGAGGGCTCAGAAGGGAAGGAGCCACAATGGGATTTTGGAGAGCGAATTTTGCTGAAATGGTTTTTGCGGGGCATGTCACATTTAGGAAGCCCCTATGGTGCCATAACAGCAAAAAAAACAAACACATGGCATACTATTTTGGGAACTACACCCCTCAAGGAACTTAACAAGGGGTATAGTGAGCCTTAACACCACACAGGTGATTTAAGAATTTTCGCTAAAGTTGGCCGTGAGAATGAAACATTTTATTTTTTTCACTAAAATGCTGGTGTTACCCCAAATTTTTCACTTTTATAAGGGGTAATAGGAGAAAAAGCCTCGCAAAATTTGTAACACAATTTCTTCTGAGTATGGAAATACTCCATGTGTGGATGTAAAGGGCTCTGCGGGCGAACTACAATGCTCAGGAGAGAAGGAGCGCCATTGAGCTTTTGGAAAGAGAATTGGGTTGGAATTGAAGTCGGGGGGTCCTTATGCGTTTACAAAGCCCCCGTGCTACCAGAACAGCGGAACCCCCCCCCACATGTGACCCCATTTCTGAAACTACACCCCTCACAGAATGTAATAAGGGGTACAGTGAGTATTTACACCCCACTGGCATTTGACAAATTTTTTTGAACAGTGGGCTGTGCAAATGAAAAATTTAATTTTTCATTTTCACAGGCCACTGTTCCAAAAATCTGTCAGACACCTGTGGGGCGTAAATGCTCACTGTACCCCTTATTACATTACATGAGGGGTGTAGTTTCCAAAATGGGAATGTTGGGAGTTGTAGTTTTGCAACAGCTGGAGGCACACAGGTTGGGAAACACTGAGTAAGGAAACAGACAGTGTTTCCCAACCAGAGTGCCTCCAGTTGTTGCAAAACTACAACTCCCAGCATGCCCGGAGAGCCAAAGGGCATGCTGGGAATTGTAGTTTTGCAACATCTGGCCCTTCAGATGTTGCTGAACTACAACTTCCAGTATGCCTGGACAGTCTTGGCATGCTGGGAGTTATAGTTTTGCAACATCTGGAAGTGCACAGTTTGGAGACCACTATATTGCAAAACTACAACTCCCAGCATGCCAAGACAGCCTTTGGCTATCTGGGCATGCTGGGAGTTGTAGTTGTGAAAATCACTTACCAGATTTTCACTGCTGCATTCTGCTCCCGCAGGTCCAGGAGGAGGTGGCACCCCTGCCATCTTGCTCCTATACTTAAGGATGATTGGAGCGGGCTCTGACAGCACCGATCATCCCTATTTTCTGGGCTATTGGGTCACCAGAAAAGCCGTGATTCGCCAGTCAGAATTGACCGGCTAATCACGGCGATCGCTGACAAGGGGGGGGGGGGGGGGGTCTCAAGACCCCCCTGTACGATATGCTGGGATGGCTACTGATAGATATCATCAGTCATCCTGTTCCAATCACCGTGTCTGGAGACGCGGTGATCCAGGAAAGCTGCGCCGTAAATGTACAGCGCTGTGAGCAAAGTACTTCTTAGCAGCGCCGTACATTTACGGTGCTCGTCCTTAAGGGGTTAATGTTATATTTCTTTAGCTCAGACATTTACGCACGTGGCGATACCACATATGTTAATTTTTATTATGTTTTTATATCTTTTATATGGAATTTGGGAAAAAGGAGGTTAATAAAGTTAATAAGGAAGGGGTTAATGTGTTTTGTTTTTTTTTAATTAAACTTTTTTTTTTTTACACTTTATTAGTCCCTTAGGGGACTTTTAGTAGGAATCATTAAATTCTTCCTACAGATCAGTAGGGTTCCATAGAACCACATTGATCTGTGTGACCTAGTGCAGCCAAGCTTTATCAATGCTAGAGTCGGGGACCCGCACGGAAGCAGAGGTAAGCCCTCCGGCTTCCTCCACAGTGGACCCCCCCACGATCACGCTGCTGGGGGGTGATCCACCCCAGAGGGTTCAAAGCTTCCTTTAGACGCCGCTGTCAACTTTTATAGCGGAGATCTAAAGGGTTAATAGCCAGCCGCATGTCACCTATTAATGCCGCCCCTCAGCTACAAGAATCAGCTGAGGGCCGTCCGGTATAACGCGGGCTCGAGTCATGCCCGGTTAACGCCACGTGGAGGAGTGTAGACGTCCGAAGGGGTTGTGGTGTGTGTGTCCGGTCAGTCCTCACCATGTCTCATCTCTTCCAGTGTTCAGCCAAGAACCTGAAGAACATCTCTGAGTTGTTTTACTACTCACAGAAGGCGGTGCTGCACCCCACCGGGCCCCTTTACTGCCCCGAGGACAAGGAGGTGAGGGGGTCACCGGCCCATAACAGGGGAGGGGGTTATAGGGGCACCCGGTATATACATGGTGGAGGATGATGGAGACCTGCTGTGATCTTACAGGTGGGGGGGGGAGGGGTTATAGGGGCACCAGGTATATACATGGTGGAGGGTGATGGAGACCTGCTGTGATCTTACAGGTGGGGGGGGGTGTTATAGGGGCACCCGGTATATACATGGTGGAGGGTGATGGAGACCTGCTGTGATCTTACAGGTGGGGGGGGGGGGAGGGGTTATAGGGGCACCCGGTATATACATGGTGGAGGGTGATGGAGACCTGCTGTGATCTTACAGGTGGGGGGGGGTGTTATAGGGGCACCCGGTATATACATGGTGGAGGGTGATGGAGACCTGCTGTGATCTTACAGGTGGGGGGGGTTATAGGGGCACCAGGTATATACATGGTGGAGGGTGATGGAGACCTGCTGTGATCTTACAGGTGGGGGGGGTTATAGGGGCACCAGGTATATACATGGTGGAGGGTGATGGAGACCTGCTGTGATCTTACAGGTGGGGGGGAGGGGGGGTTATAGGGGCACCAGGTATATACATGGTGGAGGGTGATGGAGACCTGCTGTGATCTTACAGGTGGGGGGGGGGGTTATAGGGGCACCAGGTATATACATGGTGGAGGGTGATGGAGACCTGCTGTGATCTTACAGGTGGGGGGGGGGTGTTATAGGGGCACCAGGTATATACATGGTGGAGGGTGATGGAGACCTGCTGTGATCTTACAGGTGGGGGGGGGGCGGTTATAGGGGCACCAGGTATATACATGGTGGAGGGTGATGGAGACCTGCTGTGATCTTACAGGTGGGGGGGGGGCGGTTATAGGGGCACCAGGTATATACATGGTGGAGGGGATGGAGACCTGCTGTGATCTTACAGGTGGGGGGGGTTATAGGGGCACCAGGTATATACATGGTGGAGGGTGATGGAGACCTGCTGTGATCTTACAGGTGGGGGGGGGGGGGGGTTATAGGGGCACCAGGTATATACATGGTGGAGGGTGATGGAGACCTGCTGTGATCTTACAGGTGGGGGGGGGAGTTATAGGGGCACCAGGTATATACATGGTGGAGGGGATGGAGACCTGCTGTGATCTTACAGGTGGGGGGGGGGGTTATAGGGGAACCAGGTATATACATGGTGGAGGGGATGGAGACCTGCTGTGATCTTACAGGTGGGGGGGGGGGTTATAGGGGCACCAGGTATATACATGGTGGAGGGTGATGGAGACCTGCTGTGATCTTACAGGTGGGGGGGGAGGGGGGGTTATAGGGGCACCAGGTATATACATGGTGGAGGGTGATGGAGACCTGCTGTGATCTTACAGGTGGGGGGGGGAGGGGTTATAGGGGCACCAGGTATATACATGGTGGAGGGTGATGGAGACCTGCTGTGATCTTACAGGTGGGGGGGGGGAGGGGTTATAGGGGAACCAGGTATATACATGGTGGAGGGTGATGGAGACCTGCTGTGATCTTACAGGTGGGGGGGGAGGGGTTATAGGGGCACCAGGTATATACATGGTGGAGGGTGATGGAGACCTGCTGTGATCTTACAGGTGGGGGGGGGGGTTATAGGGGCACCAGGTATATACATGGTGGAGGGGATGGAGACCTGCTGTGATCTTACAGGTGGGGGGGGGTTATAGGGGCACCAGGTATATACATGGTGGAGGGTGATGGAGACCTGCTGTGATCTTACAGGTGGGGGGGGGCGGTTATAGGGGCACCCGGTATATACATGGTGGAGGGTGATGGAGACCTGCTGTGATCTTACAGGTGGGGGGGGGGGTTATAGGGGAACCAGGTATATACATGGTGGAGGGTGATGGAGACCTGCTGTGATCTTACAGGTGGGGGGGAGGGGGGGGTTATAGTGGCACCAGGTATATACATGGTGGAGGGTGATGGAGACCTGCTGTGATCTTACAGGTGGGGGGGGAGGGGTTATAGGGGAACCAGGTATATACATGGTGGAGGGTGATGGAGACCTGCTGTGATCTTACAGGTGGGGGGGGGAGGGGTTATAGGGGAACCAGGTATATACATGGTGGAGGGTGATGGAGACCTGCTGTGATCTTACAGGTGGGGGGGGAGGGGTTATAGGGGAACCAGGTATATACATGGTGGAGGGGATGGAGACCTGCTGTGATCTTACAGGTGGGGGGGGAGGGGTTATAGGGGCACCAGGTATATACATGGTGGAGGGTGATGGAGACCTGCTGTGATCTTACAGGTGGGGGGGGGAGGGGTTATAGGGGCACCAGGTATATACATGGTGGAGGGTGATGGAGACCTGCTGTGATCTTACAGGTGGGGGGGGCGGTTATAGGGGCACCAGGTATATACATGGTGGAGGGTGATGGAGACCTGCTGTGATCTTACAGGTGGGGGGGGGGGGTTATAGGGGCACCAGGTATATACATGGTGGAGGGTGATGGAGACCTGCTGTGATCTTACAGGTGGGGGGGGGGGTTATAGGGGCACCAGGTATATACATGGTGGAGGGTGATGGAGACCTGCTGTGATCTTACAGGTGGGGGGGGGAGGGGTTATAGGGGCACCAGGTATATACATGGTGGAGGGTGATGGAGACCTGCTGTGATCTTACAGGTGGGGGGGGGGGGGTTATAGGGGAACCAGGTATATACATGGTGGAGGGGATGGAGACCTGCTGTGATCTTACAGGTGGGGGGGGTTATAGGGGCACCAGGTATATACATGGTGGAGGTGATGGAGACCTGCTGTGATCTTACAGGTGGGGGGGGGGGGTTATAGGGGCACCAGGTATATACATGGTGGAGGGTGATGGAGACCTGCTGTGATCTTACAGGTGGGGGGGAGGGGTTATAGGGGCACCAGGTATATACATGGTGGAGGGTGATGGAGACCTGCTGTGATCTTACAGGTGGGGGGGGGGGTTATAGGGGCACCAGGTATATACATGGTGGAGGGTGATGGAGACCTGCTGTGATCTTACAGGTGGGGGGGGGAGGGGTTATAGGGGCACCAGGTATATACATGGTGGAGGGTGATGGAGACCTGCTGTGATCTTACAGGTGGGGGGGGGGGGGGTTATAGGGGAACCAGGTATATACATGGTGGAGGGTGATGGAGACCTGCTGTGATCTTACAGGTGGGGGGGGTTATAGGGGGCACCCGGTATATACATGGTGGAGGGGATGGAGACCTGCTGTGATCTTACAGGTGGGGGGGGGGTTATAGGGGCACCAGGTATATACATGGTGGAGGGGATGGAGACCTGCTGTGATCTTACAGGTGGGGGGGGTTATAGGGGCACCAGGTATATACATGGTGGAGGGTGATGGAGACCTGCTGTGATCTTACAGGTGGGGGGGGGTTATAGGGGCACCAGGTATATACATGGTGGAGGGTGATGGAGACCTGCTGTGATCTTACAGGTGGGGGGGGGGGTTATAGTGGCACCAGGTATATACATGGTGGAGGGTGATGGAGACCTGCTGTAATCTTACAGGTGAGGGGGGGGAGGGTTATAGGGGCACCAGGTATATACATGGTGGAGGGGATGGAGACCTGCTGTGATCTTACAGGTGGGGGGGGGGGGGGTTATAGGGGAACCAGGTATATACATGGTGGAGGGGATGGAGACCTGCTGTGATCTTACAGGTGGGGGGGGGGGTTATAGGGGCACCAGGTATATACATGGTGGAGGGGATGGAGACCTGCTGTGATCTTACAGGTGGGGGGGGTTATAGGGGCACCAGGTATATACATGGTGGAGGGTGATGGAGACCTGCTGTGATCTTACAGGTGGGGGGGGGTTATAGGGGCACCAGGTATATACATGGTGGAGGGTGATGGAGACCTGCTGTGATCTTACAGGTGGGGGGGAGGGGTTATAGTGGCACCAGGTATATACATGGTGGAGGGTGATGGAGACCTGCTGTAATCTTACAGGTGAGGGGGGGGAGGGGTTATAGGGGCACCAGGTATATACATGGTGGAGGGGATGGAGACCTGCTGTGATCTTACAGGTGGGGGGGGGGGGGGTTATAGGGGAACCAGGTATATACATGGTGGAGGGGATGGAGACCTGCTGTGATCTTACAGGTGGGGGGGGGTTATAGGGGCACCAGGTATATACATGGTGGAGGGTGATGGAGACCTGCTGTGATCTTACAGGTGGGGGGGGGGGTTATAGGGGCACCAGGTATATACATGGTGGAGGGTGATTGAGACCTGCTGTGATCTTACAGGTGGGGGGGGGGGTTATAGGGGCACCAGGTATATACATGGTGGAGGGTGATGGAGACCTGCTGTGATCTTACAGGTGGGGGGGAGGGGTTATAGGGGCACCAGGTATATACATGGTGGAGGGTGATGGAGACCTGCTGTGATCTTACAGGTGGGGGGGGGAGGGGTTATAGGGGCACCAGGTATATACATGGTGGAGGGTGATGGAGACCTGCTGTGATCTTACAGGTGGGGGGGGGAGGGGTTATAGGGGCACCAGGTATATACATGGTGGAGGGTGATGGAGACCTGCTGTGATCTTACAGGTGGGGGGGGGAGGGGTTATAGGGGCACCAGGTATATACATGGTGGAGGGTGATGGAGACCTGCTGTGATCTTACAGGTGGGGGGGGGAGGGGTTATAGGGGCACCAGGTATATACATGGTGGAGGGTGATGGAGACCTGCTGTGATCTTACAGGTGGGGGGGGGGGTTATAGGGGAACCAGGTATATACATGGTGGAGGGTGATGGAGACCTGCTGTGATCTTACAGGTGGGGGGGAGGGGGGGTTATAGTGGCACCAGGTATATACATGGTGGAGGGTGATGGAGACCTGCTGTAATCTTACAGGTGAGGGGGGGGAGGGGTTATAGGGGCACCAGGTATATACATGGTGGAGGGATGGAGACCTGCTGTGATCTTACAGGTGGGGGGGGGGGGGGTTATAGGGGAACCAGGTATATACATGGTGGAGGGGATGGAGACCTGCTGTGATCTTACAGGTGGGGGGGGGGGGTTATAGGGGCACAGGTATATACATGGTGGAGGGTGATGGAGACCTGCTGTGATCTTACAGGTGGGGGGGGGTTATAGGGGCACCCGGTATATACATGGTGGAGGGTGATGGAGACCTGCTGTGATCTTACAGGTGGGGGGGGGGTTATAGGGGCACCAGGTATATACATGGTGGAGGGTGATGGAGACCTGCTGTGATCTTACAGGTGGGGGGGGGGTTATAGGGGCACCAGGTATATACATGGTGGAGGGTGATGGAGACCTGCTGTGATCTTACAGGTGGGGGGGGGAGGGGTTATAGGGGCACCAGGTATATACATGGTGGAGGGTGATGGAGACCTGCTGTGATCTTACAGGTGGGGGGGGAGGGGTTATAGGGGCACCAGGTATATACATGGTGGAGGGTGATGGAGACCTGCTGTGATCTTACAGGTGGGGGGGGGGAGGGGTTATAGGGGAACCAGGTATATACATGGTGGAGGGTGATGGAGACCTGCTGTGATCTTACAGGTGGGGGGGGGGGAGGGTTATAGGGGCACCAGGTATATACATGGTGGAGGGTGATGGAGACCTGCTGTGATCTTACAGGTGGGGGGGGGGGTTATAGTGGCACCAGGTATATACATGGTGGAGGGTGATGGAGACCTGCTGTGATCTTACAGGTGGGGGGGAGGGGGGGTTATAGTGGCACCAGGTATATACATGGTGGAGGGTGATGGAGACCTGCTGTGATCTTACAGGTGGGGGGGAGGGGGGGTTATAGTGGCACCAGGTATATACATGGTGGAGGGTGATGGAGACCTGCTGTGATCTTACAGGTGGGGGGGGAGGGGTTTATAGGGGCACCAGGTATATACATGGTGGAGGGTGATGGAGACCTGCTGTGATCTTACAGGTGGGGGGGGAGGGGTTATAGGGGCACCAGGTATATACATGGTGGAGGGTGATGGAGACCTGCTGTGATCTTACAGGTGGGGGGGAGAGGGGGGTTATAGGGGCACCAGGTATATACATGGTGGAGGGTGATGGAGACCTGCTGTGATCTTACAGGTGGGGGGGGCGGTTATAGGGGCACCAGGTATATACATGGTGGAGGGTGATGGAGACCTGCTGTGATCTTACAGGTGGGGGGGGGGGTTATAGGGGCACCAGGTATATACATGGTGGAGGGTGATGGAGACCTGCTGTGATCTTACAGGTGGGGGGGGGCGGTTATAGGGGCACCCGGTATATACATGGTGGAGGGTGATGGAGACCTGCTGTGATCTTACAGGTGGGGGGGGGGGGTTATAGGGGAACCAGGTATATACATGGTGGAGGGTGATGGAGACCTGCTGTGATCTTACAGGTGGGGGGGAGGGGGGGTTATAGTGGCACCAGGTATATACATGGTGGAGGGTGATGGAGACCTGCTGTGATCTTACAGGTGGGGGGGGAGGGGTTATAGGGGAACCAGGTATATACATGGTGGAGGGTGATGGAGACCTGCTGTGATCTTACAGGTGGGGGGGGAGGGGTTATAGGGGCACCAGGTATATACATGGTGGAGGGTGATGGAGACCTGCTGTGATCTTACAGGTGGGGGGGGGGGGGGGGGTTATAGGGGCACCAGGTATATACATGGTGGAGGGTGATGGAGACCTGCTGTGATCTTACAGGTGGGGGGGGGCGGTTATAGGGGCACCAGGTATATACATGGTGGAGGGTGATGGAGACCTGCTGTGATCTTACAGGTGGGGGGGGGGTTATAGGGGCACCAGGTATATACATGGTGGAGGGGATGGAGACCTGCTGTGATCTTACAGGTGGGGGGGGGGGGGTTATAGGGGCACCAGGTATATACATGGTGGAGGGTGATGGAGACCTGCTGTGATCTTACAGGTGGGGGGGGGGGTTATAGGGGCACCAGGTATATACATGGTGGAGGGGATGGAGACCTGCTGTGATCTTACAGGTGGGGGGGGGGGTTATAGTGGCACCAGGTATATACATGGTGGAGGGTGATGGAGACCTGCTGTGATCTTACAGGTGGGGGGGGGGGTTATAGGGGCACAGGTATATACATGGTGGAGGGTGATGGAGACCTGCTGTGATCTTACAGGTGGGGGGGGGGGGTTATAGGGGAACCAGGTATATACATGGTGGAGGGTGATGGAGACCTGCTGTGATCTTACAGGTGGGGGGGGGGTTATAGGGGCACCAGGTATATACATGGTGGAGGGTGATGGAGACCTGCTGTGATCTTACAGGTGGGGGGGAGGGGGGGTTATAGTGGCACCAGGTATATACATGGTGGAGGGTGATGGAGACCTGCTGTAATCTTACAGGTGGGGGGGGGGAGGGGTTATAGGGGCACCAGGTATATACATGGTGGAGGGTGATGGGAGACCTGCTGTGATCTTACAGGTGGGGGGGGGGGTTATAGGGGAACCAGGTATATACATGGTGGAGGGGATGGAGGACCTGCTGTGATCTTACAGGTGGGGGGGGGAGGGGTTATAGGGGCACCAGGTATATACATGGTGGAGGGTGATGGAGACCTGCTGTGATCTTACAGGTGGGGGGGGGGGGAGGGGTTATAGGGGCACCAGGTATATACATGGTGGAGGGTGATGGAGACCTGCTGTGATCTTACAGGTGGGGGGGGGGGGGGTTATAGGGGCACCAGGTATATACATGGTGGAGGGGATGGAGACCTGCTGTGATCTTACAGGTGGGGGGGTTATAGGGGCACCAGGTATATACATGGTGGAGGGTGATGGAGACCTGCTGTGATCTTACAGGTGGGGGGGGGGTTATAGGGGAACCAGGTATATACATGGTGGAGGGTGATGGAGACCTGCTGTGATCTTACAGGTGGGGGGGAGGGGGGGGTTATAGGGGCACCAGGTATATACATGGTGGAGGGTGATGGAGACCTGCTGTGATCTTACAGGTGGGGGGGGAGGGGTTATAGGGGCACCAGGTATATACATGGTGGAGGGTGATGGAGACCTGCTGTGATCTTACAGGTGGGGGGAGGGGGGGTTATAGTGGCACCAGGTATATACATGGTGGAGGGTGATGGAGACCTGCTGTAATCTTACAGGTGGTGGGGGGGAGGGGTATATAGGGGAACCAGGTATATACATGGTGGAGGGTGATGGAGACCTGCTGTAATCTTACAGGTGGTGGGGGGGGAGGGGTTATAGGGGCACCAGGTATATACATGGTGGAGGGGATGGAGACCTGCTGTGATCTTACAGGTGGGGGGGGGGGGGGTTATAGGGGAACCAGGTATATACATGGTGGAGGGGATGGAGACCTGCTGTGATCTTACAGGTGGGGGGGGGGGGGGTTATAGGGGCACCAGGTATATACATGGTGGAGGGTGATGGAGACCTGCTGTGATCTTACAGGTGGGGGGGGGAGGTGTTATAGGGGCACCAGGTATATACATGGTGGAGGGTGATGGAGACCTGCTGTGATCTTACAGGTGGGGGGGGGGGAGGGGTTATAGGGGAACCAGGTATATACATGGTGGAGGGTGATGGAGACCTGCTGGGATCTTACAGGTGGGGGGGGTTATAGGGGCACCAGGTATATACATGGTGGAGGGTGATGGAGACCTGCTGTGATCTTACAGGTGGGGGGGGTTATAGGGCGCCAGGTATATACATGGTGGAGGGTGATGGAGACCTGCTGGGATCTTACAGGTGGGGGGGGGGTTATAGGGGCACCCGGTATATACATGGTGGAGGGGATGGAGACCTGCTGTGATCTTACAGGTGGGGGGGAGGGGGGTGGTTATAGGGGCACCCGGTATATACATGGTGGAGGGTGATGGAGACCTGCTGTGATCTTACAGGTGGGGGGGGGGTTATAGGGGCACCAGGTATATACATGGTGGAGGGTGATGGAGACCTCCTGTGATCTTACAGGTGGGGCGGTTATAGGGGCACCAGGTATATACATGGTGGAGGGTGATGGAGACCTGCTGTGATCTTACAGGTGGGGGGGGGGGTTATAGGGGCACCAGGTATATACATGGTGGAGGGTGATGGAGACCTGCTGTGATCTTACAGGTGGGGGGGGGGGTTATAGGGGCGCCAGGTATATACATGGTGGGAGGTGATGGAGACCTGCTGTGATCTTACAGGTGGGGGGGGGGGGTTTATAGGGGCACCCGGTATTACATGGTGGAGGGTGATGGAGACCTGCTGTGATCTTACAGGTGGGGGGGAGGGGGGGTTATAGGGACACCAGGTATATACATGGTGGAGGGTGATGGAGACCTGCTGTGATCTTACAGGTGGGGGGGGGGGTTATAGGGGCACTAGGTATATACATGGTGGAGGGTGATGGAGGACCTGCTGTGATCTTACAGGTGGGGGGGGGTTATAGGGGCACCAGGTATATACATGGTGGAGGGTGATGGAGACCTGCTGTGATCTTACAGGGTGGGGGGGGGGGTTATAGGGGAACCAGGTATATACATGGTGGAGGGGATGGAGACCTGCTGTGATCTTACAGGTGGGGGGGGTTATAGTGGCACCAGTATATACATGGTGGAGGGTGATGGAGACCTGCTGTGATCTTACAGGTGGGGGGGGGAGGGGTTATAGGGGCACCAGGTATATACATGGTGGAGGGTGATGGAGACCTGCTGTGATCTTACAGGTGGGGGGGGGGAGGGGTTATAGGGGCACCAGGTATATACATGGTGGAGGGTGATGGAGACCTGCTGTGATCTTACAGGTGGGGGGGGAGGGGTTATAGGGGCACCAGGTATATACATGGTGGAGGGTGATGGAGACCTGCTGTGATCTTACAGGTGGGGGGGGAGGGGTTATAGGGGCACCAGGTATATACATGGTGGAGGGTGATGGAGACCTGCTGTGATCTTACAGGTGGGGGGGGAGGGGTTATAGGGGCACCAGGTATATACATGGTGGAGGGTGATGGAGACCTGCTGTGATCTTACAGGTGGGGGGGGAGGGGTTATAGGGCACCAGGTATATACATGGTGGAGGGTGATGGAGACCTGCTGTGATCTTACAGGTGGGGGGGGGGAGGTGTTATAGGGGCACCAGGTATATACATGGTGGAGGGTGATGGAGACTGCTGTGATCTTACAGGTGGGGGGGGAGGGGTTATAGGGGCACCAGGTATATACATGGTGGAGGGTGATGGAGACCTGCTGTGATCTTACAGGTGGGGGGGGTTATAGGGGCACCAGGTATATACATGGTGGAGGGTGATGGAGACCTGCTGTGATCTTACAGGTGGGGGGGAGGGGTTATAGGGGCACCAGGTATATACATGGTGGAGGTGATGGAGACCTGCTGTGATCTTACAGGTGGGGGGGAGGGGGGGGTTATAGGGGCACCAGGTATATACATGGTGGAGGGTGATGGAGACCTGCTGTGATCTTACAGGTGGGGGGGGGAGGGGTTATAGGGGCACCAGGTATATACATGGTGGAGGGGATGGAGACCTGCTGTGATCTTACCAGGTGGGGGGGTTATAGGGGCACCAGGTATATACATGGTGGAGGGTGATGGAGACCTGCTGTGATCTTACAGGTGGGGGGGGGAGGGGTTATAGGGGAACCAGGTATATACATGGTTGGAGGGTGATGGAGACCTGCTGTGATCTTACAGGTGGGGGGGAGGGGGGGTATAGGGGCACCAGGTATATACATGGTGGAGGGGATGGAGACCTGCTGTGATCTTACAGGTGGGGGGGGTTATAGGGGCACCAGGTATATACATGGTGGAGGGTGATGGAGACCTGCTGTGATCTTACAGGTGGGGGGGGAGGGGGGGGTTATAGGGGCACCAGGTATATACATGGTGGTGGGTGATGGAGACCTGCTGTGATCTTACAGGTGGGGGGGGGAGGGGTTATAGGGGAACCAGGTATATACATGGTGGAGGGTGATGGAGACCTGCTGTGATCTTACAGGTGGGGGGGGTTATAGGGGCACCAGGTATATACATGGTGGAGGGTGATGGAGACCCTGCTGTGATCTTACAGGTGGGGGGGGGGGTTATAGGGGCACCAGGTATATACATGGTGGAGGGTGATGAGACCTGCTGTGATCTTACAAGGTGGGGGGAGGGGGTTATAGGGGCACCAGGTATATACATGGTGGAGGGTGATGGAGACCTGCTGTGATCTTACAGGTGGGGGGGGGGGGTTATAGGGGCACCAGGTATATACATGGTGGAGGGTGATGGAGACCTGCTGTGATCTTACAGGTGGGGGGGGGGTTATAGGGCACCAGGTATATACATGGTGGAGGGTGATGGAGACCTGCTGTGATCTTACAGGTGGGGGGGGGGGGTTATAGGGGCACCAGGTATATACATGGTGGAGGGTGATGGAGACCTGCTGTGATCTTACAGGTGGGGGGGGTTATAGGGGCACCAGGTATATACATGGTGGAGGGTGATGGAGACCTGCTGTGATCTTACAGGTGGGGGGGAGGGGTTATAGGGGCACCAGGTATATACATGGTGGAGGGTGATGGAGACCTGCTGTGATCTTACAGGTGGGGGGGTTATAGGGGCACCAGGTATATACATGGTGGAGGGTGATGGAGACCTGCTGTGATCTTACAGGTGGGGGGGAGAGGGGGGTTATAGGGGCACCAGGTATATACATGGTGGAGGGTGATGGAGACCTGCTGTGATCTTACAGGTGGGGGGGAGGGGTTATAGGGGCACCAGGTATATACATGGTGGAGGGGATGGAGACCTGCTGGGATCTTACAGGTGGGGGGGGGGGGGTCTAGGGGCACCAGGTATATACCTGGTGGAGGGTGATGGAGACCTGCCTGTGATCTCAGGTAGGGGGGGGGGGGGTTCTCGGGGCACCAGGTATATACATGGTGGGGGGTGATGGGCACCTGCTGTGATCCTTAAGGTGGGGGGGGGGGTCACCTCCTGACCTGTAGGGGGGGGGGGGGTCACCTCCTGCCCTGTAGGGGGGGGGGGTCACCTCCTGACCTGTAGGGGGGTGTGTGTCATCTCCTGACCTGTAGGGGGGGTGTGTGTCATCTCCTTACCTGTAGGGGGGGGCGCGGTCCACCTCCTGACCTGTAGGGGGGGGGGGGGGGCGGTCACCTCCTGACCTGTAGGGGGTCACCTCCTCACCTGAAAGGGTCAGCCCGTTCCCTGAGACACCATCATGGACGTTCTTCCGCACCACATTCTTTACATCCTCCAGAGCTTGAGGAGCCAAAGGGATGTGAAAACAAGTCCTCTGAAAGACACAGTGAGGTCAGCAAGCAGGGGGCACATACTTTATTTTAATTATCCAGGGGGGGGGGGGCGCGCCCAGTGGCCGCACTGGTGTTACCTGGAAGAAGTTGAGCTCGGCGTCATTCAGGATCCCATCATTGTCCAGATCAGAAATCTTGAAGATGCGAGTCAGAGCCTTGATACAGGCCGGCTTCAGCTGTAGGGGGCGACACGAGGGGGCACATGAGACCCTTATCACCTGCCACCCCCTATATACCTGGTGCCCCTATAACCCCCCCCC
>NW_026609537.1:0-29805 GCF_029499605.1 Hyla sarda | reverse complement strand
AGCAGCTGATAAGAGTAAAGAGCTTTAAATACAAGTCATTTACTAATCTGTCTAACTTTTTGGCACCAGTTAATGAAAAAAAAAAAAAAATTGACACACGAGTATCCCTTTAAGATCTACGAATGTAACTCTTTGATCTTTTTGTGGTTTGACAAAACTTACATCTAAGTTACATTTATAGATTGAACCCACCACCTTTACACTGTAAGGTGGCAAGGCTAACCACTTAGCATTCAGAGATCTTGACATAGCCAGTTGAGAGCTAGCTCCACCTTAGGTTGGAGTCCCCCCCCCCCTTTCCTCTGTGCAGTTGCTCTGTGTGCCAAAACAGGCCAAGACCTTGGTCGCCGCATATGCCTGACAAGCAGCTCCCACGGCATAGTGGTTAGAGCAGCCGCCTTGGAGCGAAGAGGTTGTGAGTTCGAATCCCGTCGAGACCCTGAAGATGACAGCTGTTAAAAGAGATGGATCGTGAGAACCTGGGATGTCTGGTGGATTGGAAGATATCGGTGCATGGATGGACTGAGGCGAGGTGGATGTCAAGGAGAGCAGTTGTCAAGGTAAGTGGTTGGAGGAAGGTGTAGTTGTGGGGCATTGTGGAAGGTGGACTGAGGCGAGGAGGATGTCAAGGAGAGCAGTTGTCGAGGTAAGTGATTGGAGGAAGGTGTAGTTGTGGGGCATCGTGGAAGGTGGACTGAGGCGAGGAGGATGTCAAGGAGAGCAGTTGTCGAGGTGAGTGGTTAGAGGGCGTTGCGGAGGAAGGTGTAGTTGTGGGGCATTGTGGAAGGTGGTCCACTGCCTGGAATGGAGGATTCTAGGTTGGGGATCTGCCAAAAGTGGTGTTGTGTCTGTTGAAGCATGTGGGATGTTGAAAATAAAAAGATGGGGGATTTTATTTGCCTTTTTTTTGTTTTGTTTTTTTTTCACACCAACTACCACCACTGCCTCCACACCAACTACCACCACTGCCACCAGCCCTTCACACCAATTACCGGGACCACTCACTTCCACACCAACAACCTTCTTCCTATGGAACCTTCCCACCCACACCACCACCACTCATGGGATTGGAAGATATCGGTGCATGGATGGACTGAGGCGAGGTGGATGTCAGGAAGAGCGAAATGGAGAGCAATGTCCCTGAAGACCCTGGAGCATGTCGCTGGATGGACTGAGGCGAGGAGGATGTCAAGGAGAGCAGTTGTCGAGGTAAGTGGTTAGAGGGCGTTGCGGAGGAAGGTGTAGTTGTGGGGCATCGTGGAAGGTGGTCCACTGCCTGGAATGGAGGATTCTAGGTTGGGGATCTGCCAAAAGTGGTGTTGTGTCTGTCGAAGCATGTGGGATGTTGAAAATAAAAAGATGGGGGATTTTATTTGCCTTTTTTTTTTTTTATATCAAGAAAACCTCCTCTGCGATCCACCATTGCCTCCAGCCCTTCACACCAACTACCACCACTGCCTCCACACCAACTACCATCATTGCCACCAGCCCTTCACACCAACTACCACCCAGGAACCGGGACCACTCACTTCCACACCAACAACCTTCTTCCTATGGAACCTTCCCACCCACACTCACATACCAGCTACCACAGCCATCCACACCAGAGCTCCTTCTCCAACACCTTATGGGTGCCCAACCATCAACCACTTCACACACACACACACACACACACACACACACACACACACACACACACACAGTCCTCCGCTTCCACACTCTGCTGCCACAATTTCTCCAAACGAGCTTCAGGGTGTTCACAGGACTTGAACTCACAACCTCTCTGCTCCAAGGCAGCAGCTCTAACCACTAGACCATGAGAGCTTCATGGAAACTGGCAAGGATGACTGTGGTCTTGGCCTGTTTTGACAAAATCATTTTTTTCCCCACCGGTTCATATACATTTGACTGGGACAGTACAGGCAAGCCGAGAGCTAGTTCGGACTTAGCTTCGAATCCCCCCTCTGTGCGGTTACCCTGGCAAGCCATGTGTTGCGGGGGTATAGCTCAGTGGTAGAGCATTTGACTGCAGATCAAGAGGTCCTTGGCTCAAATCCGAGTGCCCCCTAACACACATTTTTTTTGCTTTACGACTTAACCATATCCCACATATGTAGTGGGGGGGGGGGAGGCGACATAGGAAGAAGGTTGTTGGTGTGGAAGTGAGTGGCCCTGGGTGGTGGGGTGAAGGGCTGGAGGCAGTGGTGGTAGTTGGTGTGAAGGGCTGGAGGCAACGTTGAGGTACAAACAAGCCACATGTTGTGGGGCTGAAGCTCAGTGGTAGAGCATTTGACTGCATGTAAAGAGGTCCGAGTGCCCGTAACACACATTTTTTTTCTTTACAAGCTTAACCGTATCCCACATATGTAGTTTATTGCAGAAAATTAAAAATGTTGAGGTACAGATGAGCTGCATGTTGCGGGGGTATAGCTCAGTGGTAGAGCATTTGACTGCAGATCAAGAGGTCCTTGGTTCAAATCCGAGTGCCCCCTAACACACGCATGCTTTTTTTACAGCTTAACCACATCCTACATATGTTGTTTATAGCAGACCCCCACTAGCTTTGCACTGCAAGATTTTGGTCGCCTCATCCAGTTGATGAGCAGCCACCCTGGAGCGCAGAGGTTCAAGAGGTCCTTGGTTCAAATACAAATGCCCGCTAATGCACAATTTTTTCTTGGTGGGGCATTGTGGTCAGACAGAAAAGAACCATAGAACTTCCTCTGTAGTATAAAGCAGCTGATAAGAGTAAAGAGCTTTAAATACAAGTCATTTACTAATCTGTCTAACTTTTTGGCACCAGTTAATGAAAAAAAAAAAAAAATTGACACACGAGTATCCCTTTAAGATCTACGAATGTAACTCTTTGATCTTTTTGTGGTTTGACAAAACTTACATCTAAGTTACATTTATAGATTGAACCCACCACCTTTACACTGTAAGGTGGCAAGGCTAACCACTTAGCATTCAGAGATCTTGACATAGCCAGTTGAGAGCTAGCTCCACCTTAGGTTGGAGTCCCCCCCCCCCTTTCCTCTGTGCAGTTGCTCTGTGTGCCAAAACAGGCCAAGACCTTGGTCGCCGCATATGCCTGACAAGCAGCTCCCACGGCATAGTGGTTAGAGCAGCCGCCTTGGAGCGAAGAGGTTGTGAGTTCGAATCCCGTCGAGACCCTGAAGATGACAGCTGTTAAAAGAGATGGATCGTGAGAACCTGGGATGTCTGGTGGATTGGAAGATATCGGTGCATGGATGGACTGAGGCGAGGTGGATGTCAAGGAGAGCAGTTGTCAAGGTAAGTGGTTGGAGGAAGGTGTAGTTGTGGGGCATTGTGGAAGGTGGACTGAGGCGAGGAGGATGTCAAGGAGAGCAGTTGTCGAGGTAAGTGATTGGAGGAAGGTGTAGTTGTGGGGCATCGTGGAAGGTGGACTGAGGCGAGGAGGATGTCAAGGAGAGCAGTTGTCGAGGTGAGTGGTTAGAGGGCGTTGCGGAGGAAGGTGTAGTTGTGGGGCATCGTGGAAGGTGGTCCACTGCCTGGAATGGAGGATTCTAGGTTGGGGATCTGCCAAAAGTGGTGTTGTGTCTGTTGAAGCATGTGGGATGTTGAAAATAAAAAGATGGGGGATTTTATTTGCCTTTTTTTTGTTTTGTTTTTTTTTCACACCAACTACCACCACTGCCTCCACACCAACTACCACCACTGCCACCAGCCCTTCACACCAATTACCGGGACCACTCACTTCCACACCAACAACCTTCTTCCTATGGAACCTTCCCACCCACACCACCACCACTCATGGGATTGGAAGATATCGGTGCATGGATGGACTGAGGCGAGGTGGATGTCAGGAAGAGCGAAATGGAGAGCAATGTCCCTGAAGACCCTGGAGCATGTCGCTGGATGGACTGAGGCGAGGAGGATGTCAAGGAGAGCAGTTGTCGAGGTAAGTGGTTAGAGGGCGTTGCGGAGGAAGGTGTAGTTGTGGGGCATCGTGGAAGGTGGTCCACTGCCTGGAATGGAGGATTCTAGGTTGGGGATCTGCCAAAAGTGGTGTTGTGTCTGTCGAAGCATGTGGGATGTTGAAAATAAAAAGATGGGGGATTTTATTTGCCTTTTTTTTTTTTTATATCAAGAAAACCTCCTCTGCGATCCACCATTGCCTCCAGCCCTTCACACCAACTACCACCACTGCCTCCACACCAACTACCATCATTGCCACCAGCCCTT
This sequence comes from Hyla sarda, assembly GCF_029499605.1. Classification (NCBI taxonomy): domain Eukaryota; kingdom Metazoa; phylum Chordata; class Amphibia; order Anura; family Hylidae; genus Hyla; species Hyla sarda. The sequence continues at coordinate 25,578 of NW_026609537.1, read as the reverse complement.
CACACCAACTACCACCCAGGAACCGGGACCACTCACTTCCACACCAACAACCTTCTTCCTATGGAACCTTCCCACCCACACTCACATACCAGCTACCACAGCCATCCACACCAGAGCTCCTTCTCCAACACCTTATGGGTGCCCAACCATCAACCACTTCACACACACACACACACACACACACACACACACACACACACACAGTCCTCCGCTTACACACTCTGCTGCCACAATTTCTCCAAACGAGCTTCAGGGTGTTCACAGGACTTGAACTCACAACCTCTCTGCTCCAAGGCAGCAGCTCTAACCACTAGACCATGAGAGCTTCATGGAAACTGGCAAGGATGACTGTGGTCTTGGCCTGTTTTGACAAAATCATTTTTTTCCCCACCGGTTCATATACATTTGACTGGGACAGTACAGGCAAGCCGAGAGCTAGTTCGGACTTAGCTTCGAATCCCCCCTCTGTGCGGTTACCCTGGCAAGCCATGTGTTGCGGGGGTATAGCTCAGTGGTAGAGCATTTGACTGCAGATCAAGAGGTCCTTGGCTCAAATCCGAGTGCCCCCTAACACACATTTTTTTTGCTTTACGACTTAACCATATCCCACATATGTAGTGGGGGGGGGGAGGCGACATAGGAAGAAGGTTGTTGGTGTGGAAGTGAGTGGCCCTGGGTGGTGGGGTGAAGGGCTGGAGGCAGTGGTGGTAGTTGGTGTGAAGGGCTGGAGGCAACGTTGAGGTACAAACAAGCCACATGTTGTGGGGCTGAAGCTCAGTGGTAGAGCATTTGACTGCATGTAAAGAGGTCCGAGTGCCCGTAACACACATTTTTTTTCTTTACAAGCTTAACCGTATCCCACATATGTAGTTTATTGCAGAAAATTAAAAATGTTGAGGTACAGATGAGCTGCATGTTGCGGGGGTATAGCTCAGTGGTAGAGCATTTGACTGCAGATCAAGAGGTCCTTGGTTCAAATCCGAGTGCCCCCTAACACACGCATGCTTTTTTTACAGCTTAACCACATCCTACATATGTTGTTTATAGCAGACCCCCACTAGCTTTGCACTGCAAGATTTTGGTCGCCTCATCCAGTTGATGAGCAGCCACCCTGGAGCGCAGAGGTTCAAGAGGTCCTTGGTTCAAATACAAATGCCCGCTAATGCACAATTTTTTCTTGGTGGGGCATTGTGGTCAGACAGAAAAGAACCATAGAACTTCCTCTGTAGTATAAAGCAGCTGATAAGAGTAAAGAGCTTTAAATACAAGTCATTTACTAATCTGTCTAACTTTTTGGCACCAGTTAATGAAAAAAAAAAAAAAATTGACACACGAGTATCCCTTTAAGATCTACGAATGTAACTCTTTGATCTTTTTGTGGTTTGACAAAACTTACATCTAAGTTACATTTATAGATTGAACCCACCACCTTTACACTGTAAGGTGGCAAGGCTAACCACTTAGCATTCAGAGATCTTGACATAGCCAGTTGAGAGCTAGCTCCACCTTAGGTTGGAGTCCCCCCCCCCCCTTTCCTCTGTGCAGTTGCTCTGTGTGCCAAAACAGGCCAAGACCTTGGTCGCCGCATATGCCTGACAAGCAGCTCCCACGGCATAGTGGTTAGAGCAGCCGCCTTGGAGCGAAGAGGTTGTGAGTTCGAATCCCGTCGAGACCCTGAAGATGACAGCTGTTAAAAGAGATGGATCGTGAGAACCTGGGATGTCTGGTGGATTGGAAGATATCGGTGCATGGATGGACTGAGGCGAGGTGGATGTCAAGGAGAGCAGTTGTCAAGGTAAGTGGTTGGAGGAAGGTGTAGTTGTGGGGCATTGTGGAAGGTGGACTGAGGCGAGGAGGATGTCAAGGAGAGCAGTTGTCGAGGTAAGTGATTGGAGGAAGGTGTAGTTGTGGGGCATCGTGGAAGGTGGACTGAGGCGAGGAGGATGTCAAGGAGAGCAGTTGTCGAGGTGAGTGGTTAGAGGGCGTTGCGGAGGAAGGTGTAGTTGTGGGGCATCGTGGAAGGTGGTCCACTGCCTGGAATGGAGGATTCTAGGTTGGGGATCTGCCAAAAGTGGTGTTGTGTCTGTTGAAGCATGTGGGATGTTGAAAATAAAAAGATGGGGGATTTTATTTGCCTTTTTTTTGTTTTGTTTTTTTTTCACACCAACTACCACCACTGCCTCCACACCAACTACCACCACTGCCACCAGCCCTTCACACCAATTACCGGGACCACTCACTTCCACACCAACAACCTTCTTCCTATGGAACCTTCCCACCCACACCACCACCACTCATGGGATTGGAAGATATCGGTGCATGGATGGACTGAGGCGAGGTGGATGTCAGGAAGAGCGAAATGGAGAGCAATGTCCCTGAAGACCCTGGAGCATGTCGCTGGATGGACTGAGGCGAGGAGGATGTCAAGGAGAGCAGTTGTCGAGGTAAGTGGTTAGAGGGCGTTGCGGAGGAAGGTGTAGTTGTGGGGCATCGTGGAAGGTGGTCCACTGCCTGGAATGGAGGATTCTAGGTTGGGGATCTGCCAAAAGTGGTGTTGTGTCTGTCGAAGCATGTGGGATGTTGAAAATAAAAAGATGGGGGATTTTATTTGCCTTTTTTTTTTTTTATATCAAGAAAACCTCCTCTGCGATCCACCATTGCCTCCAGCCCTTCACACCAACTACCACCACTGCCTCCACACCAACTACCATCATTGCCACCAGCCCTTCACACCAACTACCACCCAGGAACCGGGACCACTCACTTCCACACCAACAACCTTCTTCCTATGGAACCTTCCCACCCACACTCACATACCAGCTACCACAGCCATCCACACCAGAGCTCCTTCTCCAACACCTTATGGGTGCCCAACCATCAACCACTTCACACACACACACACACACACACACACACACACACACACAGTCCTCCGCTTCCACACTCTGCTGCCACAATTTCTCCAAACGAGCTTCAGGGTGTTCACAGGACTTGAACTCACAACCTCTCTGCTCCAAGGCAGCAGCTCTAACCACTAGACCATGAGAGCTTCATGGAAACTGGCAAGGATGACTGTGGTCTTGGCCTGTTTTGACAAAATCATTTTTTTCCCCACCGGTTCATATACATTTGACTGGGACAGTACAGGCAAGCCGAGAGCTAGTTCGGACTTAGCTTCGAATCCCCCCTCTGTGCGGTTACCCTGGCAAGCCATGTGTTGCGGGGGTATAGCTCAGTGGTAGAGCATTTGACTGCAGATCAAGAGGTCCTTGGCTCAAATCCGAGTGCCCCCTAACACACATTTTTTTTGCTTTACGACTTAACCATATCCCACATATGTAGTGGGGGGGGGGAGGCGACATAGGAAGAAGGTTGTTGGTGTGGAAGTGAGTGGCCCTGGGTGGTGGGGTGAAGGGCTGGAGGCAGTGGTGGTAGTTGGTGTGAAGGGCTGGAGGCAACGTTGAGGTACAAACAAGCCACATGTTGTGGGGCTGAAGCTCAGTGGTAGAGCATTTGACTGCATGTAAAGAGGTCCGAGTGCCCGTAACACACATTTTTTTTCTTTACAAGCTTAACCGTATCCCACATATGTAGTTTATTGCAGAAAATTAAAAATGTTGAGGTACAGATGAGCTGCATGTTGCGGGGGTATAGCTCAGTGGTAGAGCATTTGACTGCAGATCAAGAGGTCCTTGGTTCAAATCCGAGTGCCCCCTAACACACGCATGCTTTTTTTACAGCTTAACCACATCCTACATATGTTGTTTATAGCAGACCCCCACTAGCTTTGCACTGCAAGATTTTGGTCGCCTCATCCAGTTGATGAGCAGCCACCCTGGAGCGCAGAGGTTCAAGAGGTCCTTGGTTCAAATACAAATGCCCGCTAATGCACAATTTTTTCTTGGTGGGGCATTGTGGTCAGACAGAAAAGAACCATAGAACTTCCTCTGTAGTATAAAGCAGCTGATAAGAGTAAAGAGCTTTAAATACAAGTCATTTACTAATCTGTCTAACTTTTTGGCACCAGTTAATGAAAAAAAAAAAAAAATTGACACACGAGTATCCCTTTAAGATCTACGAATGTAACTCTTTGATCTTTTTGTGGTTTGACAAAACTTACATCTAAGTTACATTTATAGATTGAACCCACCACCTTTACACTGTAAGGTGGCAAGGCTAACCACTTAGCATTCAGAGATCTTGACATAGCCAGTTGAGAGCTAGCTCCACCTTAGGTTGGAGTCCCCCCCCCCCTTTCCTCTGTGCAGTTGCTCTGTGTGCCAAAACAGGCCAAGACCTTGGTCGCCGCATATGCCTGACAAGCAGCTCCCACGGCATAGTGGTTAGAGCAGCCGCCTTGGAGCGAAGAGGTTGTGAGTTCGAATCCCGTCGAGACCCTGAAGATGACAGCTGTTAAAAGAGATGGATCGTGAGAACCTGGGATGTCTGGTGGATTGGAAGATATCGGTGCATGGATGGACTGAGGCGAGGTGGATGTCAAGGAGAGCAGTTGTCAAGGTAAGTGGTTGGAGGAAGGTGTAGTTGTGGGGCATTGTGGAAGGTGGACTGAGGCGAGGAGGATGTCAAGGAGAGCAGTTGTCGAGGTAAGTGATTGGAGGAAGGTGTAGTTGTGGGGCATCGTGGAAGGTGGACTGAGGCGAGGAGGATGTCAAGGAGAGCAGTTGTCGAGGTGAGTGGTTAGAGGGCGTTGCGGAGGAAGGTGTAGTTGTGGGGCATCGTGGAAGGTGGTCCACTGCCTGGAATGGAGGATTCTAGGTTGGGGATCTGCCAAAAGTGGTGTTGTGTCTGTTGAAGCATGTGGGATGTTGAAAATAAAAAGATGGGGGATTTTATTTGCCTTTTTTTTGTTTTGTTTTTTTTTCACACCAACTACCACCACTGCCTCCACACCAACTACCACCACTGCCACCAGCCCTTCACACCAATTACCGGGACCACTCACTTCCACACCAACAACCTTCTTCCTATGGAACCTTCCCACCCACACCACCACCACTCATGGGATTGGAAGATATCGGTGCATGGATGGACTGAGGCGAGGTGGATGTCAGGAAGAGCGAAATGGAGAGCAATGTCCCTGAAGACCCTGGAGCATGTCGCTGGATGGACTGAGGCGAGGAGGATGTCAAGGAGAGCAGTTGTCGAGGTAAGTGGTTAGAGGGCGTTGCGGAGGAAGGTGTAGTTGTGGGGCATCGTGGAAGGTGGTCCACTGCCTGGAATGGAGGATTCTAGGTTGGGGATCTGCCAAAAGTGGTGTTGTGTCTGTCGAAGCATGTGGGATGTTGAAAATAAAAAGATGGGGGATTTTATTTGCCTTTTTTTTTTTTTATATCAAGAAAACCTCCTCTGCGATCCACCATTGCCTCCAGCCCTTCACACCAACTACCACCACTGCCTCCACACCAACTACCATCATTGCCACCAGCCCTTCACACCAACTACCACCCAGGAACCGGGACCACTCACTTCCACACCAACAACCTTCTTCCTATGGAACCTTCCCACCCACACTCACATACCAGCTACCACAGCCATCCACACCAGAGCTCCTTCTCCAACACCTTATGGGTGCCCAACCATCAACCACTTCACACACACACACACACACACACACAGTCCTCCGCTTCCACACTCTGCTGCCACAATTTCTCCAAACGAGCTTCAGGGTGTTCACAGGACTTGAACTCACAACCTCTCTGCTCCAAGGCAGCAGCTCTAACCACTAGACCATGAGAGCTTCATGGAAACTGGCAAGGATGACTGTGGTCTTGGCCTGTTTTGACAAAATCATTTTTTTCCCCACCGGTTCATATACATTTGACTGGGACAGTACAGGCAAGCCGAGAGCTAGTTCGGACTTAGCTTCGAATCCCCCCTCTGTGCGGTTACCCTGGCAAGCCATGTGTTGCGGGGGTATAGCTCAGTGGTAGAGCATTTGACTGCAGATCAAGAGGTCCTTGGCTCAAATCCGAGTGCCCCCTAACACACATTTTTTTTGCTTTACGACTTAACCATATCCCACATATGTAGTGGGGGGGGGGGAGGCGACATAGGAAGAAGGTTGTTGGTGTGGAAGTGAGTGGCCCTGGGTGGTGGGGTGAAGGGCTGGAGGCAGTGGTGGTAGTTGGTGTGAAGGGCTGGAGGCAACGTTGAGGTACAAACAAGCCACATGTTGTGGGGCTGAAGCTCAGTGGTAGAGCATTTGACTGCATGTAAAGAGGTCCGAGTGCCCGTAACACACATTTTTTTTCTTTACAAGCTTAACCGTATCCCACATATGTAGTTTATTGCAGAAAATTAAAAATGTTGAGGTACAGATGAGCTGCATGTTGCGGGGGTATAGCTCAGTGGTAGAGCATTTGACTGCAGATCAAGAGGTCCTTGGTTCAAATCCGAGTGCCCCCTAACACACGCATGCTTTTTTTACAGCTTAACCACATCCTACATATGTTGTTTATAGCAGACCCCCACTAGCTTTGCACTGCAAGATTTTGGTCGCCTCATCCAGTTGATGAGCAGCCACCCTGGAGCGCAGAGGTTCAAGAGGTCCTTGGTTCAAATACAAATGCCCGCTAATGCACAATTTTTTCTTGGTGGGGCATTGTGGTCAGACAGAAAAGAACCATAGAACTTCCTCTGTAGTATAAAGCAGCTGATAAGAGTAAAGAGCTTTAAATACAAGTCATTTACTAATCTGTCTAACTTTTTGGCACCAGTTAATGAAAAAAAAAAAAAAATTGACACACGAGTATCCCTTTAAGATCTACGAATGTAACTCTTTGATCTTTTTGTGGTTTGACAAAACTTACATCTAAGTTACATTTATAGATTGAACCCACCACCTTTACACTGTAAGGTGGCAAGGCTAACCACTTAGCATTCAGAGATCTTGACATAGCCAGTTGAGAGCTAGCTCCACCTTAGGTTGGAGTCCCCCCCCCCCCTTTCCTCTGTGCAGTTGCTCTGTGTGCCAAAACAGGCCAAGACCTTGGTCGCCGCATATGCCTGACAAGCAGCTCCCACGGCATAGTGGTTAGAGCAGCCGCCTTGGAGCGAAGAGGTTGTGAGTTCGAATCCCGTCGAGACCCTGAAGATGACAGCTGTTAAAAGAGATGGATCGTGAGAACCTGGGATGTCTGGTGGATTGGAAGATATCGGTGCATGGATGGACTGAGGCGAGGTGGATGTCAAGGAGAGCAGTTGTCAAGGTAAGTGGTTGGAGGAAGGTGTAGTTGTGGGGCATTGTGGAAGGTGGACTGAGGCGAGGAGGATGTCAAGGAGAGCAGTTGTCGAGGTAAGTGATTGGAGGAAGGTGTAGTTGTGGGGCATCGTGGAAGGTGGACTGAGGCGAGGAGGATGTCAAGGAGAGCAGTTGTCGAGGTGAGTGGTTAGAGGGCGTTGCGGAGGAAGGTGTAGTTGTGGGGCATTGTGGAAGGTGGTCCACTGCCTGGAATGGAGGATTCTAGGTTGGGGATCTGCCAAAAGTGGTGTTGTGTCTGTTGAAGCATGTGGGATGTTGAAAATAAAAAGATGGGGGATTTTATTTGCCTTTTTTTTGTTTTGTTTTTTTTTCACACCAACTACCACCACTGCCTCCACACCAACTACCACCACTGCCACCAGCCCTTCACACCAATTACCGGGACCACTCACTTCCACACCAACAACCTTCTTCCTATGGAACCTTCCCACCCACACCACCACCACTCATGGGATTGGAAGATATCGGTGCATGGATGGACTGAGGCGAGGTGGATGTCAGGAAGAGCGAAATGGAGAGCAATGTCCCTGAAGACCCTGGAGCATGTCGCTGGATGGACTGAGGCGAGGAGGATGTCAAGGAGAGCAGTTGTCGAGGTAAGTGGTTAGAGGGCGTTGCGGAGGAAGGTGTAGTTGTGGGGCATCGTGGAAGGTGGTCCACTGCCTGGAATGGAGGATTCTAGGTTGGGGATCTGCCAAAAGTGGTGTTGTGTCTGTCGAAGCATGTGGGATGTTGAAAATAAAAAGATGGGGGATTTTATTTGCCTTTTTTTTTTTTTATATCAAGAAAACCTCCTCTGCGATCCACCATTGCCTCCAGCCCTTCACACCAACTACCACCACTGCCTCCACACCAACTACCATCATTGCCACCAGCCCTTCACACCAACTACCACCCAGGAACCGGGACCACTCACTTCCACACCAACAACCTTCTTCCTATGGAACCTTCCCACCCACACTCACATACCAGCTACCACAGCCATCCACACCAGAGCTCCTTCTCCAACACCTTATGGGTGCCCAACCATCAACCACTTCACACACACACACACACACACACACACACACACACACACACACACACACACACACACACACACAGTCCTCCGCTTCCACACTCTGCTGCCACAATTTCTCCAAACGAGCTTCAGGGTGTTCACAGGACTTGAACTCACAACCTCTCTGCTCCAAGGCAGCAGCTCTAACCACTAGACCATGAGAGCTTCATGGAAACTGGCAAGGATGACTGTGGTCTTGGCCTGTTTTGACAAAATCATTTTTTTCCCCACCGGTTCATATACATTTGACTGGGACAGTACAGGCAAGCCGAGAGCTAGTTCGGACTTAGCTTCGAATCCCCCCTCTGTGCGGTTACCCTGGCAAGCCATGTGTTGCGGGGGTATAGCTCAGTGGTAGAGCATTTGACTGCAGATCAAGAGGTCCTTGGCTCAAATCCGAGTGCCCCCTAACACACATTTTTTTTGCTTTACGACTTAACCATATCCCACATATGTAGTGGGGGGGGGGAGGCGACATAGGAAGAAGGTTGTTGGTGTGGAAGTGAGTGGCCCTGGGTGGTGGGGTGAAGGGCTGGAGGCAGTGGTGGTAGTTGGTGTGAAGGGCTGGAGGCAACGTTGAGGTACAAACAAGCCACATGTTGTGGGGCTGAAGCTCAGTGGTAGAGCATTTGACTGCATGTAAAGAGGTCCGAGTGCCCGTAACACACATTTTTTTTCTTTACAAGCTTAACCGTATCCCACATATGTAGTTTATTGCAGAAAATTAAAAATGTTGAGGTACAGATGAGCTGCATGTTGCGGGGGTATAGCTCAGTGGTAGAGCATTTGACTGCAGATCAAGAGGTCCTTGGTTCAAATCCGAGTGCCCCCTAACACACGCATGCTTTTTTTACAGCTTAACCACATCCTACATATGTTGTTTATAGCAGACCCCCACTAGCTTTGCACTGCAAGATTTTGGTCGCCTCATCCAGTTGATGAGCAGCCACCCTGGAGCGCAGAGGTTCAAGAGGTCCTTGGTTCAAATACAAATGCCCGCTAATGCACAATTTTTTCTTGGTGGGGCATTGTGGTCAGACAGAAAAGAACCATAGAACTTCCTCTGTAGTATAAAGCAGCTGATAAGAGTAAAGAGCTTTAAATACAAGTCATTTACTAATCTGTCTAACTTTTTGGCACCAGTTAATGAAAAAAAAAAAAAATTGACACACGAGTATCCCTTTAAGATCTACGAATGTAACTCTTTGATCTTTTTGTGGTTTGACAAAACTTACATCTAAGTTACATTTATAGATTGAACCCACCACCTTTACACTGTAAGGTGGCAAGGCTAACCACTTAGCATTCAGAGATCTTGACATAGCCAGTTGAGAGCTAGCTCCACCTTAGGTTGGAGTCCCCCCCCCCTTTCCTCTGTGCAGTTGCTCTGTGTGCCAAAACAGGCCAAGACCTTGGTCGCCGCATATGCCTGACAAGCAGCTCCCACGGCATAGTGGTTAGAGCAGCCGCCTTGGAGCGAAGAGGTTGTGAGTTCGAATCCCGTCGAGACCCTGAAGATGACAGCTGTTAAAAGAGATGGATCGTGAGAACCTGGGATGTCTGGTGGATTGGAAGATATCGGTGCATGGATGGACTGAGGCGAGGTGGATGTCAAGGAGAGCAGTTGTCAAGGTAAGTGGTTGGAGGAAGGTGTAGTTGTGGGGCATTGTGGAAGGTGGACTGAGGCGAGGAGGATGTCAAGGAGAGCAGTTGTCGAGGTAAGTGATTGGAGGAAGGTGTAGTTGTGGGGCATCGTGGAAGGTGGACTGAGGCGAGGAGGATGTCAAGGAGAGCAGTTGTCGAGGTGAGTGGTTAGAGGGCGTTGCGGAGGAAGGTGTAGTTGTGGGGCATCGTGGAAGGTGGTCCACTGCCTGGAATGGAGGATTCTAGGTTGGGGATCTGCCAAAAGTGGTGTTGTGTCTGTTGAAGCATGTGGGATGTTGAAAATAAAAAGATGGGGGATTTTATTTGCCTTTTTTTTGTTTTGTTTTTTTTTCACACCAACTACCACCACTGCCTCCACACCAACTACCACCACTGCCACCAGCCCTTCACACCAATTACCGGGACCACTCACTTCCACACCAACAACCTTCTTCCTATGGAACCTTCCCACCCACACCACCACCACTCATGGGATTGGAAGATATCGGTGCATGGATGGACTGAGGCGAGGTGGATGTCAGGAAGAGCGAAATGGAGAGCAATGTCCCTGAAGACCCTGGAGCATGTCGCTGGATGGACTGAGGCGAGGAGGATGTCAAGGAGAGCAGTTGTCGAGGTAAGTGGTTAGAGGGCGTTGCGGAGGAAGGTGTAGTTGTGGGGCATCGTGGAAGGTGGTCCACTGCCTGGAATGGAGGATTCTAGGTTGGGGATCTGCCAAAAGTGGTGTTGTGTCTGTCGAAGCATGTGGGATGTTGAAAATAAAAAGATGGGGGATTTTATTTGCCTTTTTTTTTTTTTATATCAAGAAAACCTCCTCTGCGATCCACCATTGCCTCCAGCCCTTCACACCAACTACCACCACTGCCTCCACACCAACTACCATCATTGCCACCAGCCCTTCACACCAACTACCACCCAGGAACCGGGACCACTCACTTCCACACCAACAACCTTCTTCCTATGGAACCTTCCCACCCACACTCACATACCAGCTACCACAGCCATCCACACCAGAGCTCCTTCTCCAACACCTTATGGGTGCCCAACCATCAACCACTTCACACACACACACACACACACACACACACACACACACACACACACACACACAGTCCTCCGCTTCCACACTCTGCTGCCACAATTTCTCCAAACGAGCTTCAGGGTGTTCACAGGACTTGAACTCACAACCTCTCTGCTCCAAGGCAGCAGCTCTAACCACTAGACCATGAGAGCTTCATGGAAACTGGCAAGGATGACTGTGGTCTTGGCCTGTTTTGACAAAATCATTTTTTTCCCCACCGGTTCATATACATTTGACTGGGACAGTACAGGCAAGCCGAGAGCTAGTTCGGACTTAGCTTCGAATCCCCCCTCTGTGCGGTTACCCTGGCAAGCCATGTGTTGCGGGGGTATAGCTCAGTGGTAGAGCATTTGACTGCAGATCAAGAGGTCCTTGGCTCAAATCCGAGTGCCCCCTAACACACATTTTTTTTGCTTTACGACTTAACCATATCCCACATATGTAGTGGGGGGGGGGGAGGCGACATAGGAAGAAGGTTGTTGGTGTGGAAGTGAGTGGCCCTGGGTGGTGGGGTGAAGGGCTGGAGGCAGTGGTGGTAGTTGGTGTGAAGGGCTGGAGGCAACGTTGAGGTACAAACAAGCCACATGTTGTGGGGCTGAAGCTCAGTGGTAGAGCATTTGACTGCATGTAAAGAGGTCCGAGTGCCCGTAACACACATTTTTTTTCTTTACAAGCTTAACCGTATCCCACATATGTAGTTTATTGCAGAAAATTAAAAATGTTGAGGTACAGATGAGCTGCATGTTGCGGGGGTATAGCTCAGTGGTAGAGCATTTGACTGCAGATCAAGAGGTCCTTGGTTCAAATCCGAGTGCCCCCTAACACACGCATGCTTTTTTTACAGCTTAACCACATCCTACATATGTTGTTTATAGCAGACCCCCACTAGCTTTGCACTGCAAGATTTTGGTCGCCTCATCCAGTTGATGAGCAGCCACCCTGGAGCGCAGAGGTTCAAGAGGTCCTTGGTTCAAATACAAATGCCCGCTAATGCACAATTTTTTCTTGGTGGGGCATTGTGGTCAGACAGAAAAGAACCATAGAACTTCCTCTGTAGTATAAAGCAGCTGATAAGAGTAAAGAGCTTTAAATACAAGTCATTTACTAATCTGTCTAACTTTTTGGCACCAGTTAATGAAAAAAAAAAAAAAATTGACACACGAGTATCCCTTTAAGATCTACGAATGTAACTCTTTGATCTTTTTGTGGTTTGACAAAACTTACATCTAAGTTACATTTATAGATTGAACCCACCACCTTTACACTGTAAGGTGGCAAGGCTAACCACTTAGCATTCAGAGATCTTGACATAGCCAGTTGAGAGCTAGCTCCACCTTAGGTTGGAGTCCCCCCCCCCCCTTTCCTCTGTGCAGTTGCTCTGTGTGCCAAAACAGGCCAAGACCTTGGTCGCCGCATATGCCTGACAAGCAGCTCCCACGGCATAGTGGTTAGAGCAGCCGCCTTGGAGCGAAGAGGTTGTGAGTTCGAATCCCGTCGAGACCCTGAAGATGACAGCTGTTAAAAGAGATGGATCGTGAGAACCTGGGATGTCTGGTGGATTGGAAGATATCGGTGCATGGATGGACTGAGGCGAGGTGGATGTCAAGGAGAGCAGTTGTCAAGGTAAGTGGTTGGAGGAAGGTGTAGTTGTGGGGCATTGTGGAAGGTGGACTGAGGCGAGGAGGATGTCAAGGAGAGCAGTTGTCGAGGTAAGTGATTGGAGGAAGGTGTAGTTGTGGGGCATCGTGGAAGGTGGACTGAGGCGAGGAGGATGTCAAGGAGAGCAGTTGTCGAGGTGAGTGGTTAGAGGGCGTTGCGGAGGAAGGTGTAGTTGTGGGGCATTGTGGAAGGTGGTCCACTGCCTGGAATGGAGGATTCTAGGTTGGGGATCTGCCAAAAGTGGTGTTGTGTCTGTTGAAGCATGTGGGATGTTGAAAATAAAAAGATGGGGGATTTTATTTGCCTTTTTTTTGTTTTGTTTTTTTTTCACACCAACTACCACCACTGCCTCCACACCAACTACCACCACTGCCACCAGCCCTTCACACCAATTACCGGGACCACTCACTTCCACACCAACAACCTTCTTCCTATGGAACCTTCCCACCCACACCACCACCACTCATGGGATTGGAAGATATCGGTGCATGGATGGACTGAGGCGAGGTGGATGTCAGGAAGAGCGAAATGGAGAGCAATGTCCCTGAAGACCCTGGAGCATGTCGCTGGATGGACTGAGGCGAGGAGGATGTCAAGGAGAGCAGTTGTCGAGGTAAGTGGTTAGAGGGCGTTGCGGAGGAAGGTGTAGTTGTGGGGCATCGTGGAAGGTGGTCCACTGCCTGGAATGGAGGATTCTAGGTTGGGGATCTGCCAAAAGTGGTGTTGTGTCTGTCGAAGCATGTGGGATGTTGAAAATAAAAAGATGGGGGATTTTATTTGCCTTTTTTTTTTTTTATATCAAGAAAACCTCCTCTGCGATCCACCATTGCCTCCAGCCCTTCACACCAACTACCACCACTGCCTCCACACCAACTACCATCATTGCCACCAGCCCTTCACACCAACTACCACCCAGGAACCGGGACCACTCACTTCCACACCAACAACCTTCTTCCTATGGAACCTTCCCACCCACACTCACATACCAGCTACCACAGCCATCCACACCAGAGCTCCTTCTCCAACACCTTATGGGTGCCCAACCATCAACCACTTCACACACACACACACACACACACACACACACACACACACACACACACACACACAGTCCTCCGCTTCCACACTCTGCTGCCACAATTTCTCCAAACGAGCTTCAGGGTGTTCACAGGACTTGAACTCACAACCTCTCTGCTCCAAGGCAGCAGCTCTAACCACTAGACCATGAGAGCTTCATGGAAACTGGCAAGGATGACTGTGGTCTTGGCCTGTTTTGACAAAATCATTTTTTTCCCCACCGGTTCATATACATTTGACTGGGACAGTACAGGCAAGCCGAGAGCTAGTTCGGACTTAGCTTCGAATCCCCCCTCTGTGCGGTTACCCTGGCAAGCCATGTGTTGCGGGGGTATAGCTCAGTGGTAGAGCATTTGACTGCAGATCAAGAGGTCCTTGGCTCAAATCCGAGTGCCCCCTAACACACATTTTTTTTGCTTTACGACTTAACCATATCCCACATATGTAGTGGGGGGGGGGGAGGCGACATAGGAAGAAGGTTGTTGGTGTGGAAGTGAGTGGCCCTGGGTGGTGGGGTGAAGGGCTGGAGGCAGTGGTGGTAGTTGGTGTGAAGGGCTGGAGGCAACGTTGAGGTACAAACAAGCCACATGTTGTGGGGCTGAAGCTCAGTGGTAGAGCATTTGACTGCATGTAAAGAGGTCCGAGTGCCCGTAACACACATTTTTTTTCTTTACAAGCTTAACCGTATCCCACATATGTAGTTTATTGCAGAAAATTAAAAATGTTGAGGTACAGATGAGCTGCATGTTGCGGGGGTATAGCTCAGTGGTAGAGCATTTGACTGCAGATCAAGAGGTCCTTGGTTCAAATCCGAGTGCCCCCTAACACACGCATGCTTTTTTTACAGCTTAACCACATCCTACATATGTTGTTTATAGCAGACCCCCACTAGCTTTGCACTGCAAGATTTTGGTCGCCTCATCCAGTTGATGAGCAGCCACCCTGGAGCGCAGAGGTTCAAGAGGTCCTTGGTTCAAATACAAATGCCCGCTAATGCACAATTTTTTCTTGGTGGGGCATTGTGGTCAGACAGAAAAGAACCATAGAACTTCCTCTGTAGTATAAAGCAGCTGATAAGAGTAAAGAGCTTTAAATACAAGTCATTTACTAATCTGTCTAACTTTTTGGCACCAGTTAATGAAAAAAAAAAAAAAATTGACACACGAGTATCCCTTTAAGATCTACGAATGTAACTCTTTGATCTTTTTGTGGTTTGACAAAACTTACATCTAAGTTACATTTATAGATTGAACCCACCACCTTTACACTGTAAGGTGGCAAGGCTAACCACTTAGCATTCAGAGATCTTGACATAGCCAGTTGAGAGCTAGCTCCACCTTAGGTTGGAGTCCCCCCCCCCCTTTCCTCTGTGCAGTTGCTCTGTGTGCCAAAACAGGCCAAGACCTTGGTCGCCGCATATGCCTGACAAGCAGCTCCCACGGCATAGTGGTTAGAGCAGCCGCCTTGGAGCGAAGAGGTTGTGAGTTCGAATCCCGTCGAGACCCTGAAGATGACAGCTGTTAAAAGAGATGGATCGTGAGAACCTGGGATGTCTGGTGGATTGGAAGATATCGGTGCATGGATGGACTGAGGCGAGGTGGATGTCAAGGAGAGCAGTTGTCAAGGTAAGTGGTTGGAGGAAGGTGTAGTTGTGGGGCATTGTGGAAGGTGGACTGAGGCGAGGAGGATGTCAAGGAGAGCAGTTGTCGAGGTAAGTGATTGGAGGAAGGTGTAGTTGTGGGGCATCGTGGAAGGTGGACTGAGGCGAAGAGGATGTCAAGGAGAGCAGTTGTCGAGGTGAGTGGTTAGAGGGCGTTGCGGAGGAAGGTGTAGTTGTGGGGCATCGTGGAAGGTGGTCCACTGCCTGGAATGGAGGATTCTAGGTTGGGGATCTGCCAAAAGTGGTGTTGTGTCTGTTGAAGCATGTGGGATGTTGAAAATAAAAAGATGGGGGATTTTATTTGCCTTTTTTTTGTTTTGTTTTTTTTTCACACCAACTACCACCACTGCCTCCACACCAACTACCACCACTGCCACCAGCCCTTCACACCAATTACCGGGACCACTCACTTCCACACCAACAACCTTCTTCCTATGGAACCTTCCCACCCACACCACCACCACTCATGGGATTGGAAGATATCGGTGCATGGATGGACTGAGGCGAGGTGGATGTCAGGAAGAGCGAAATGGAGAGCAATGTCCCTGAAGACCCTGGAGCATGTCGCTGGATGGACTGAGGCGAGGAGGATGTCAAGGAGAGCAGTTGTCGAGGTAAGTGGTTAGAGGGCGTTGCGGAGGAAGGTGTAGTTGTGGGGCATCGTGGAAGGTGGTCCACTGCCTGGAATGGAGGATTCTAGGTTGGGGATCTGCCAAAAGTGGTGTTGTGTCTGTCGAAGCATGTGGGATGTTGAAAATAAAAAGATGGGGGATTTTATTTGCCTTTTTTTTTTTTTATATCAAGAAAACCTCCTCTGCGATCCACCATTGCCTCCAGCCCTTCACACCAACTACCACCACTGCCTCCACACCAACTACCATCATTGCCACCAGCCCTTCACACCAACTACCACCCAGGAACCGGGACCACTCACTTCCACACCAACAACCTTCTTCCTATGGAACCTTCCCACCCACACTCACATACCAGCTACCACAGCCATCCACACCAGAGCTCCTTCTCCAACACCTTATGGGTGCCCAACCATCAACCACTTCACACACACACACACACACACACACACACACACACACACACACACACAGTCCTCCGCTTCCACACTCTGCTGCCACAATTTCTCCAAACGAGCTTCAGGGTGTTCACAGGACTTGAACTCACAACCTCTCTGCTCCAAGGCAGCAGCTCTAACCACTAGACCATGAGAGCTTCATGGAAACTGGCAAGGATGACTGTGGTCTTGGCCTGTTTTGACAAAATCATTTTTTTCCCCACCGGTTCATATACATTTGACTGGGACAGTACAGGCAAGCCGAGAGCTAGTTCGGACTTAGCTTCGAATCCCCCCTCTGTGCGGTTACCCTGGCAAGCCATGTGTTGCGGGGGTATAGCTCAGTGGTAGAGCATTTGACTGCAGATCAAGAGGTCCTTGGCTCAAATCCGAGTGCCCCCTAACACACATTTTTTTTGCTTTACGACTTAACCATATCCCACATATGTAGTGGGGGGGGGGGAGGCGACATAGGAAGAAGGTTGTTGGTGTGGAAGTGAGTGGCCCTGGGTGGTGGGGTGAAGGGCTGGAGGCAGTGGTGGTAGTTGGTGTGAAGGGCTGGAGGCAACGTTGAGGTACAAACAAGCCACATGTTGTGGGGCTGAAGCTCAGTGGTAGAGCATTTGACTGCATGTAAAGAGGTCCGAGTGCCCGTAACACACATTTTTTTTCTTTACAAGCTTAACCGTATCCCACATATGTAGTTTATTGCAGAAAATTAAAAATGTTGAGGTACAGATGAGCTGCATGTTGCGGGGGTATAGCTCAGTGGTAGAGCATTTGACTGCAGATCAAGAGGTCCTTGGTTCAAATCCGAGTGCCCCCTAACACACGCATGCTTTTTTTACAGCTTAACCACATCCTACATATGTTGTTTATAGCAGACCCCCACTAGCTTTGCACTGCAAGATTTTGGTCGCCTCATCCAGTTGATGAGCAGCCACCCTGGAGCGCAGAGGTTCAAGAGGTCCTTGGTTCAAATACAAATGCCCGCTAATGCACAATTTTTTCTTGGTGGGGCATTGTGGTCAGACAGAAAAGAACCATAGAACTTCCTCTGTAGTATAAAGCAGCTGATAAGAGTAAAGAGCTTTAAATACAAGTCATTTACTAATCTGTCTAACTTTTTGGCACCAGTTAATGAAAAAAAAAAAAAAATTGACACACGAGTATCCCTTTAAGATCTACGAATGTAACTCTTTGATCTTTTTGTGGTTTGACAAAACTTACATCTAAGTTACATTTATAGATTGAACCCACCACCTTTACACTGTAAGGTGGCAAGGCTAACCACTTAGCATTCAGAGATCTTGACATAGCCAGTTGAGAGCTAGCTCCACCTTAGGTTGGAGTCCCCCCCCCCCTTTCCTCTGTGCAGTTGCTCTGTGTGCCAAAACAGGCCAAGACCTTGGTCGCCGCATATGCCTGACAAGCAGCTCCCACGGCATAGTGGTTAGAGCAGCCGCCTTGGAGCGAAGAGGTTGTGAGTTCGAATCCCGTCGAGACCCTGAAGATGACAGCTGTTAAAAGAGATGGATCGTGAGAACCTGGGATGTCTGGTGGATTGGAAGATATCGGTGCATGGATGGACTGAGGCGAGGTGGATGTCAAGGAGAGCAGTTGTCAAGGTAAGTGGTTGGAGGAAGGTGTAGTTGTGGGGCATTGTGGAAGGTGGACTGAGGCGAGGAGGATGTCAAGGAGAGCAGTTGTCGAGGTAAGTGATTGGAGGAAGGTGTAGTTGTGGGGCATCGTGGAAGGTGGACTGAGGCGAGGAGGATGTCAAGGAGAGCAGTTGTCGAGGTGAGTGGTTAGAGGGCGTTGCGGAGGAAGGTGTAGTTGTGGGGCATCGTGGAAGGTGGTCCACTGCCTGGAATGGAGGATTCTAGGTTGGGGATCTGCCAAAAGTGGTGTTGTGTCTGTTGAAGCATGTGGGATGTTGAAAATAAAAAGATGGGGGATTTTATTTGCCTTTTTTTTGTTTTGTTTTTTTTTCACACCAACTACCACCACTGCCTCCACACCAACTACCACCACTGCCACCAGCCCTTCACACCAATTACCGGGACCACTCACTTCCACACCAACAACCTTCTTCCTATGGAACCTTCCCACCCACACCACCACCACTCATGGGATTGGAAGATATCGGTGCATGGATGGACTGAGGCGAGGTGGATGTCAGGAAGAGCGAAATGGAGAGCAATGTCCCTGAAGACCCTGGAGCATGTCGCTGGATGGACTGAGGCGAGGAGGATGTCAAGGAGAGCAGTTGTCGAGGTAAGTGGTTAGAGGGCGTTGCGGAGGAAGGTGTAGTTGTGGGGCATCGTGGAAGGTGGTCCACTGCCTGGAATGGAGGATTCTAGGTTGGGGATCTGCCAAAAGTGGTGTTGTGTCTGTCGAAGCATGTGGGATGTTGAAAATAAAAAGATGGGGGATTTTATTTGCCTTTTTTTTTTTTTATATCAAGAAAACCTCCTCTGCGATCCACCATTGCCTCCAGCCCTTCACACCAACTACCACCACTGCCTCCACACCAACTACCATCATTGCCACCAGCCCTTCACACCAACTACCACCCAGGAACCGGGACCACTCACTTCCACACCAACAACCTTCTTCCTATGGAACCTTCCCACCCACACTCACATACCAGCTACCACAGCCATCCACACCAGAGCTCCTTCTCCAACACCTTATGGGTGCCCAACCATCAACCACTTCACACACACACACACACACACACAGTCCTCCGCTTCCACACTCTGCTGCCACAATTTCTCCAAACGAGCTTCAGGGTGTTCACAGGACTTGAACTCACAACCTCTCTGCTCCAAGGCAGCAGCTCTAACCACTAGACCATGAGAGCTTCATGGAAACTGGCAAGGATGACTGTGGTCTTGGCCTGTTTTGACAAAATCATTTTTTTCCCCACCGGTTCATATACATTTGACTGGGACAGTACAGGCAAGCCGAGAGCTAGTTCGGACTTAGCTTCGAATCCCCCCTCTGTGCGGTTACCCTGGCAAGCCATGTGTTGCGGGGGTATAGCTCAGTGGTAGAGCATTTGACTGCAGATCAAGAGGTCCTTGGCTCAAATCCGAGTGCCCCCTAACACACATTTTTTTTGCTTTACGACTTAACCATATCCCACATATGTAGTGGGGGGGGGGGAGGCGACATAGGAAGAAGGTTGTTGGTGTGGAAGTGAGTGGCCCTGGGTGGTGGGGTGAAGGGCTGGAGGCAGTGGTGGTAGTTGGTGTGAAGGGCTGGAGGCAACGTTGAGGTACAAACAAGCCACATGTTGTGGGGCTGAAGCTCAGTGGTAGAGCATTTGACTGCATGTAAAGAGGTCCGAGTGCCCGTAACACACATTTTTTTTCTTTACAAGCTTAACCGTATCCCACATATGTAGTTTATTGCAGAAAATTAAAAATGTTGAGGTACAGATGAGCTGCATGTTGCGGGGGTATAGCTCAGTGGTAGAGCATTTGACTGCAGATCAAGAGGTCCTTGGTTCAAATCCGAGTGCCCCCTAACACACGCATGCTTTTTTTACAGCTTAACCACATCCTACATATGTTGTTTATAGCAGACCCCCACTAGCTTTGCACTGCAAGATTTTGGTCGCCTCATCCAGTTGATGAGCAGCCACCCTGGAGCGCAGAGGTTCAAGAGGTCCTTGGTTCAAATACAAATGCCCGCTAATGCACAATTTTTTCTTGGTGGGGCATTGTGGTCAGACAGAAAAGAACCATAGAACTTCCTCTGTAGTATAAAGCAGCTGATAAGAGTAAAGAGCTTTAAATACAAGTCATTTACTAATCTGTCTAACTTTTTGGCACCAGTTAATGAAAAAAAAAAAAAAATTGACACACGAGTATCCCTTTAAGATCTACGAATGTAACTCTTTGATCTTTTTGTGGTTTGACAAAACTTACATCTAAGTTACATTTATAGATTGAACCCACCACCTTTACACTGTAAGGTGGCAAGGCTAACCACTTAGCATTCAGAGATCTTGACATAGCCAGTTGAGAGCTAGCTCCACCTTAGGTTGGAGTCCCCCCCCCCCTTTCCTCTGTGCAGTTGCTCTGTGTGCCAAAACAGGCCAAGACCTTGGTCGCCGCATATGCCTGACAAGCAGCTCCCACGGCATAGTGGTTAGAGCAGCCGCCTTGGAGCGAAGAGGTTGTGAGTTCGAATCCCGTCGAGACCCTGAAGATGACAGCTGTTAAAAGAGATGGATCGTGAGAACCTGGGATGTCTGGTGGATTGGAAGATATCGGTGCATGGATGGACTGAGGCGAGGTGGATGTCAAGGAGAGCAGTTGTCAAGGTAAGTGGTTGGAGGAAGGTGTAGTTGTGGGGCATTGTGGAAGGTGGACTGAGGCGAGGAGGATGTCAAGGAGAGCAGTTGTCGAGGTAAGTGATTGGAGGAAGGTGTAGTTGTGGGGCATCGTGGAAGGTGGACTGAGGCGAGGAGGATGTCAAGGAGAGCAGTTGTCGAGGTGAGTGGTTAGAGGGCGTTGCGGAGGAAGGTGTAGTTGTGGGGCATTGTGGAAGGTGGTCCACTGCCTGGAATGGAGGATTCTAGGTTGGGGATCTGCCAAAAGTGGTGTTGTGTCTGTTGAAGCATGTGGGATGTTGAAAATAAAAAGATGGGGGATTTTATTTGCCTTTTTTTTGTTTTGTTTTTTTTTCACACCAACTACCACCACTGCCTCCACACCAACTACCACCACTGCCACCAGCCCTTCACACCAATTACCGGGACCACTCACTTCCACACCAACAACCTTCTTCCTATGGAACCTTCCCACCCACACCACCACCACTCATGGGATTGGAAGATATCGGTGCATGGATGGACTGAGGCGAGGTGGATGTCAGGAAGAGCGAAATGGAGAGCAATGTCCCTGAAGACCCTGGAGCATGTCGCTGGATGGACTGAGGCGAGGAGGATGTCAAGGAGAGCAGTTGTCGAGGTAAGTGGTTAGAGGGCGTTGCGGAGGAAGGTGTAGTTGTGGGGCATCGTGGAAGGTGGTCCACTGCCTGGAATGGAGGATTCTAGGTTGGGGATCTGCCAAAAGTGGTGTTGTGTCTGTCGAAGCATGTGGGATGTTGAAAATAAAAAGATGGGGGATTTTATTTGCCTTTTTTTTTTTTTATATCAAGAAAACCTCCTCTGCGATCCACCATTGCCTCCAGCCCTTCACACCAACTACCACCACTGCCTCCACACCAACTACCATCATTGCCACCAGCCCTTCACACCAACTACCACCCAGGAACCGGGACCACTCACTTCCACACCAACAACCTTCTTCCTATGGAACCTTCCCACCCACACTCACATACCAGCTACCACAGCCATCCACACCAGAGCTCCTTCTCCAACACCTTATGGGTGCCCAACCATCAACCACTTCACACACACACACACACACACACACACACACAGTCCTCCGCTTCCACACTCTGCTGCCACAATTTCTCCAAACGAGCTTCAGGGTGTTCACAGGACTTGAACTCACAACCTCTCTGCTCCAAGGCAGCAGCTCTAACCACTAGACCATGAGAGCTTCATGGAAACTGGCAAGGATGACTGTGGTCTTGGCCTGTTTTGACAAAATCATTTTTTTCCCCACCGGTTCATATACATTTGACTGGGACAGTACAGGCAAGCCGAGAGCTAGTTCGGACTTAGCTTCGAATCCCCCCTCTGTGCGGTTACCCTGGCAAGCCATGTGTTGCGGGGGTATAGCTCAGTGGTAGAGCATTTGACTGCAGATCAAGAGGTCCTTGGCTCAAATCCGAGTGCCCCCTAACACACATTTTTTTTGCTTTACGACTTAACCATATCCCACATATGTAGTGGGGGGGGGGAGGCGACATAGGAAGAAGGTTGTTGGTGTGGAAGTGAGTGGCCCTGGGTGGTGGGGTGAAGGGCTGGAGGCAGTGGTGGTAGTTGGTGTGAAGGGCTGGAGGCAACGTTGAGGTACAAACAAGCCACATGTTGTGGGGCTGAAGCTCAGTGGTAGAGCATTTGACTGCATGTAAAGAGGTCCGAGTGCCCGTAACACACATTTTTTTTCTTTACAAGCTTAACCGTATCCCACATATGTAGTTTATTGCAGAAAATTAAAAATGTTGAGGTACAGATGAGCTGCATGTTGCGGGGGTATAGCTCAGTGGTAGAGCATTTGACTGCAGATCAAGAGGTCCTTGGTTCAAATCCGAGTGCCCCCTAACACACGCATGCTTTTTTTACAGCTTAACCACATCCTACATATGTTGTTTATAGCAGACCCCCACTAGCTTTGCACTGCAAGATTTTGGTCGCCTCATCCAGTTGATGAGCAGCCACCCTGGAGCGCAGAGGTTCAAGAGGTCCTTGGTTCAAATACAAATGCCCGCTAATGCACAATTTTTTCTTGGTGGGGCATTGTGGTCAGACAGAAAAGAACCATAGAACTTCCTCTGTAGTATAAAGCAGCTGATAAGAGTAAAGAGCTTTAAATACAAGTCATTTACTAATCTGTCTAACTTTTTGGCACCAGTTAATGAAAAAAAAAAAAAAATTGACACACGAGTATCCCTTTAAGATCTACGAATGTAACTCTTTGATCTTTTTGTGGTTTGACAAAACTTACATCTAAGTTACATTTATAGATTGAACCCACCACCTTTACACTGTAAGGTGGCAAGGCTAACCACTTAGCATTCAGAGATCTTGACATAGCCAGTTGAGAGCTAGCTCCACCTTAGGTTGGAGTCCCCCCCCCCCTTTCCTCTGTGCAGTTGCTCTGTGTGCCAAAACAGGCCAAGACCTTGGTCGCCGCATATGCCTGACAAGCAGCTCCCACGGCATAGTGGTTAGAGCAGCCGCCTTGGAGCGAAGAGGTTGTGAGTTCGAATCCCGTCGAGACCCTGAAGATGACAGCTGTTAAAAGAGATGGATCGTGAGAACCTGGGATGTCTGGTGGATTGGAAGATATCGGTGCATGGATGGACTGAGGCGAGGTGGATGTCAAGGAGAGCAGTTGTCAAGGTAAGTGGTTGGAGGAAGGTGTAGTTGTGGGGCATTGTGGAAGGTGGACTGAGGCGAGGAGGATGTCAAGGAGAGCAGTTGTCGAGGTAAGTGATTGGAGGAAGGTGTAGTTGTGGGGCATCGTGGAAGGTGGACTGAGGCGAGGAGGATGTCAAGGAGAGCAGTTGTCGAGGTGAGTGGTTAGAGGGCGTTGCGGAGGAAGGTGTAGTTGTGGGGCATCGTGGAAGGTGGTCCACTGCCTGGAATGGAGGATTCTAGGTTGGGGATCTGCCAAAAGTGGTGTTGTGTCTGTTGAAGCATGTGGGATGTTGAAAATAAAAAGATGGGGGATTTTATTTGCCTTTTTTTTGTTTTGTTTTTTTTTCACACCAACTACCACCACTGCCTCCACACCAACTACCACCACTGCCACCAGCCCTTCACACCAATTACCGGGACCACTCACTTCCACACCAACAACCTTCTTCCTATGGAACCTTCCCACCCACACCACCACCACTCATGGGATTGGAAGATATCGGTGCATGGATGGACTGAGGCGAGGTGGATGTCAGGAAGAGCGAAATGGAGAGCAATGTCCCTGAAGACCCTGGAGCATGTCGCTGGATGGACTGAGGCGAGGAGGATGTCAAGGAGAGCAGTTGTCGAGGTAAGTGGTTAGAGGGCGTTGCGGAGGAAGGTGTAGTTGTGGGGCATCGTGGAAGGTGGTCCACTGCCTGGAATGGAGGATTCTAGGTTGGGGATCTGCCAAAAGTGGTGTTGTGTCTGTCGAAGCATGTGGGATGTTGAAAATAAAAAGATGGGGGATTTTATTTGCCTTTTTTTTTTTTTATATCAAGAAAACCTCCTCTGCGATCCACCATTGCCTCCAGCCCTTCACACCAACTACCACCACTGCCTCCACACCAACTACCATCATTGCCACCAGCCCTTCACACCAACTACCACCCAGGAACCGGGACCACTCACTTCCACACCAACAACCTTCTTCCTATGGAACCTTCCCACCCACACTCACATACCAGCTACCACAGCCATCCACACCAGAGCTCCTTCTCCAACACCTTATGGGTGCCCAACCATCAACCACTTCACACACACACACACACACACACACACACACACACACACACACACACACACAGTCCTCCGCTTCCACACTCTGCTGCCACAATTTCTCCAAACGAGCTTCAGGGTGTTCACAGGACTTGAACTCACAACCTCTCTGCTCCAAGGCAGCAGCTCTAACCACTAGACCATGAGAGCTTCATGGAAACTGGCAAGGATGACTGTGGTCTTGGCCTGTTTTGACAAAATCATTTTTTTCCCCACCGGTTCATATACATTTGACTGGGACAGTACAGGCAAGCCGAGAGCTAGTTCGGACTTAGCTTCGAATCCCCCCTCTGTGCGGTTACCCTGGCAAGCCATGTGTTGCGGGGGTATAGCTCAGTGGTAGAGCATTTGACTGCAGATCAAGAGGTCCTTGGCTCAAATCCGAGTGCCCCCTAACACACATTTTTTTTGCTTTACGACTTAACCATATCCCACATATGTAGTGGGGGGGGGGAGGCGACATAGGAAGAAGGTTGTTGGTGTGGAAGTGAGTGGCCCTGGGTGGTGGGGTGAAGGGCTGGAGGCAGTGGTGGTAGTTGGTGTGAAGGGCTGGAGGCAACGTTGAGGTACAAACAAGCCACATGTTGTGGGGCTGAAGCTCAGTGGTAGAGCATTTGACTGCATGTAAAGAGGTCCGAGTGCCCGTAACACACATTTTTTTTCTTTACAAGCTTAACCGTATCCCACATATGTAGTTTATTGCAGAAAATTAAAAATGTTGAGGTACAGATGAGCTGCATGTTGCGGGGGTATAGCTCAGTGGTAGAGCATTTGACTGCAGATCAAGAGGTCCTTGGTTCAAATCCGAGTGCCCCCTAACACACGCATGCTTTTTTTACAGCTTAACCACATCCTACA
>NW_026609536.1:0-29857 GCF_029499605.1 Hyla sarda | reverse complement strand
AGAGCGAGCGAGCGAGCCAGATATGAGAGCGAGCGAGCCAGATAAGAGAGCGAGCCAGACAGGAGAGCGAGCGAGCGAGCCAGATATGAGAGCAAGCGAACGAGCCAGATGTGAGAGCGAGCGAGCCAGATATGCGAGCGAGCCATTAAAGAGAGCGAGACAGACAAGAGAGCAAGAGAGCCAGATATAAGAGCAAGCGAGCAAGCCAGATATACAAGCGAGCCAGATAAGAGAGCGAGCCAGACAAGAGAGCAAGCGAGCGAGCCAGATATGAGAGCAAGCGAGCCAGATAAGAGAGGGAGCCAGACAAGAGTGCAAGCGAGCGAGCCAGATGTGAGAGCGAGCGAGCCAGATATGCGAGAGAGCCATATAAGAGAGCGAGCCAGACAAGAGAGCAAGCGAGCGAGCCAGATATGAGAGCGAGCGAGCCAAATATGCGAGCGAGCCATGAAAGAGAGCGAGACAGACAAGAGAGCAAGCGAGCGAGCCAGATATGAGAGCAAGCGAGCAAGCCAGATATTAGAGCGAGCCAGATAAGAAAGCAAGCCAGACAAGAGAGCAAGCGATCGAGCCAGATATGAGAGCAAGCGAGCCAACCAGATGTGAGAGCGAGCGAGCCAGATATGCGAGCGAGCCAGATAAGAGAGCGAGCCAGACAAGAGAGCAGCGAGCGAGCCAGATATGTTAGCGAGCAAGCCAGATAAGAGAGCGAGCCAGACAAGAGAGCAAGTGAGCGAGCCAGATATGAGAGAAAGCGAGCAAGCCAGATGTGAGAGAGAGCGAGGCAGATAAGAGAGCGAGCCAGACAATTAAGCAAGCGAGCGAGCCAGATATGAGAGCAAGCGAGCGAGCCAGATATATGAGCGAGCCAGACATGAGAGCGATCGAGCCAGATATGAGAACAAGCGAGCCAGCCAGATATGAGAGCGAGCGAGACAGATAAGAGAGCAAGCAAGACAAGAGAGCAAGCGAGCTAGCCAGATATGAGAGCAAGCGAGCAAGCCAGATTTGAGAGCGAGCGAGCCAGATATACTAGCGAGCAAGATAAGAGAGCGAGCCAGACAAGAGAGCAAGCGAGCAAGCCAGAAATGAGAGCAAGGGAGCAAGTCAGATATGAGAGCAAGCGAGCGAGCCAGATATGAGAGCGAGCTAGCCAGATATGAGAGCGAGCCAGATAAGAGAATGAGCCAGACAAGAGAGCAAGCGAGCTAGCCAGATATGAGAACAAGCGAGCAAACCAGATTTGAGAGCGAGCGAGCTAGATATGCGAGCGAGCCACATATGCGAGCGAGCCAGATAAGAGAGTGAGCCACACAAGAGAGCAAGCGAGCGAGCCAGATATGAGAGCAAGTGAGCGAGACAGATATGAGAGAAAGCGAGCGAGCCAGATTTGAGAGCGTGTCAGATAAGAGAGCAAACCAGACAAGAGAGCAAGCGAGCCAGACAGATATGAGAGCGAGCAAGCCAGACAAGAGAGCAAGCGAGCGAGCCAGATATGAGAGCAAGTGAGCGAGCCAGATATGAGAGCAAGCGAGCAAGCCAGATATGAGAGCGTAACAAATAAGAGAGCGAGCCAGACAAGAGAGCAAGCGAGCGAGCCAGATATGAGAGCGAGTGAGCCAGACATGAGAGCAAGCGAGCGAACCAGAGATGAGAGCGAGCAAGCCAGACATGAGAGCAAGCGAGCGAGCCAGATATGAGAGCAAGTGAGCGAGCCAGATATGAGAGCAAGCGAGCGAGCCAGATATGAGAGCAAGTGAGCGAGCCAGATATGAGAGCAAGCGAGCAAGCCAGATATGAGAGCGTAACAAATAAGAGAGCGAGCCAGACAAGAGAGCAAGCGAGCGAGCCAGATATGAGAGCGAGTGAGCCAGACATGAGAGCAAGCGAGCGAACCAGAGATGAGAGCGAGCAAGCCAGACATGAGAGCAAGCGAGCGAGCCAGATATGAGAGCGAGCCAGGCATGAGAGTAAGTGAGCGAGCCAGACATGAGAGCGAGCGAGCAAGACATGAGAGCGAGCGAGCCAGATATGAGAGCGAGCGAGCCAGATAAGAGAGCGAGCCAGACAAGAGAGCAAGCGAGCAAGCCAGATGTGAGAGCGAGCGAACCAGATATGCGAGCGAGCGAGCCAGATAAGAGAGCGAGCCAGACAAGAGAGCAAGCGAGCGAGCCAGATGTGAGAGCGAGCGAGCCAGATATGCGAGCGAGCCATAAAAGAGAGCAAGCGAGCGAGCCAGATATGAGAGCAAGCGAGCGAGTCAGATATGAGAGCGAGCCAGATAAGAGAGCGAGCTAGACAAGAGAGCAAGCGAGCGAGCCAGATATGAGAGCAAGCGAGCGAGCCAGATGTGAGAGCAAGCGAGCGAGCCAGATGTGAGAGCAAGCGAGCCAGATATGCGAGCGAGCCATATAAGAGAGCGAGCCAGACATGTGAGCAAGCGAGCGAGCCAGATATGAGAGCGAGCGAGCCAGATAAGAGATCGAGATAGACAAGAGAGCAAGCGAGCGAGCCAGATGTGAGAGCGAGCCAGATAAGAGAGCGAGCCAGACAAGAGAGCAAGCGAGCGAGCCAGATATGAGAGCAAGCGAGCGAGCCAGAGGTGAGAGTGAGCGAGCCAGATATGCGAGCGAGCCAGTTAAGAGAGCGAGCCAGACAAGAGAGCAAGCGAGCGAGACACATATGAGAGCAAGCGAGCGAGCCAGATATGAGAGCAAGCGAGCAAGCCAGATATGAGAGCGAGCCAGATAAGAGAGCGAACCAGACAAGATAGCAAGCGAGCGAGCGAGATATCAGAGTGAGCGAGCCACATATGAGAGCGAGCTAGCCAGATGAGCGAGCGAGCCATTTAAGTGAGAGAGCCAGACAAGAGAGTAAGCGAGCGAGCCAGATATGAGAGCGAGTGAGCCAGACATGAGAGCAAGTGAGCGAGCAATACATGAGAGCGAGCGAGCAATACATGAGAGCAAGCGAGCAAGCAAGATATGAGAGTGAGCGAGCCAGATAAGAGAGCGAGCCAGACAAGAGAGCAAGCGAGCGAGCCAGATGTCAGAGCAAGCCAGATAAAAGAGTGAGCCAGACAAGAGAGCAAGCGAGCTAGACAGATATGAGAGTGAGCGAGCCAGACATGAGAGCAAGCGAGCGAGCAAGATATGAGAGCGAACAAGCCAGATAAGAGAGCGAGCCAGACAAGAGAGCATGCGAGCGAGTCAGATATGAGAGCAAGCGAGCGAGCCAGATGTGAGAGCGAGACAGATAAGAGAGCGAGCCAGACAAGAGAGCAAGCGAGCGAGCCAGATATGAGAGCACGCGAACGAGCCAGATGTGAGAGCGAGCGAGCCAGATATGCGAGCGAGCCAGATAAGAGAGTGAGCCAGAAAAGAGAGCAAGCGAGCGAGCCAGGTATGAGAGCAAGCGAGCGAGCCAGATGTGAGAGCGAGCGAGCCAGATATGCGAGCGAGCCAAATAAGAGAGCGAGCCTGACAAGAGAGCAAGCGAGCGAGCCAGATTTGAGAGCAAGCAAGCGAGACAGATATGAGAGCAAGCGAGCGAGCCAGATATGAGAGCGAGCTAGCCAGATATGCGAGCGAGCCAGATAAGAGAGTGAGCCAGACAAGAGAGCAAGCAAGCTAGCCAGATATGAGAACAAGCGAGCAAATCAGATGTGAGAGCGAGCGAGCCAGATATGCGAGCGAATCAGATATGCGATGGAGCCAGATAAGAGAGCGAGCCAGACAAGAGAGTAAGCGAGCGAGCCAGATATGAGAGCAAGCGAGCGAGACAGATATGAGAGCAAGCGAGCAAGCCAGATATGAGAGCGAGCCAGATAAGAGAGAGAACCAGACAAGAGAGCGAGACAGATATGTGAGCGAGCGATCCAGATATGGGAGAAAGCGAACGAGCCAGATATGAGAGCGAGCTAGGCAGATATGCAAGCGAGGGAGCCAGATAAGAGAGCGAGCCAGACAAGAGAGCAAGCCAGCGAGCCAGATATGTTAGCGAGCAAGCCAGATAAGAGAGCGAGCCAGACAAGAGAGCAAGCGAGCGAGCCAGATATGAGAGCAAGCGAGCAAGCCAGATGCGAGAGCGAGACAGATTAGAGAGCGAGCCAGACAAGAGAGCAAGCGAGTGAGCCAGATGTTAGAGCGAGCGAGCAAGATATGCGAAGCGCCAGATAAGAGAGCGAGTCAGACAAGAGAGCAGCGAGCGAGCCAGATATGAGAGCAAGGGAGCAAGCCAGATGTGAGAGAGAGCGAGGCAGATAAGAGAGCGAGCCAGGCAATTAAGCAAGCGAGCGAGCCAGATATGAGAGCAAGCGAGCGAGCCAGATATGCGAGCGAGCCAGACATGAGAGCAAGCGAGCCAGATATGAGAGCAAGCGAGCGAGCCAGATATGAGAGCAAGCGAGCCAGCCAGATATGAGAGCGAGCCAGATAAGAGAGCGAGCAAGATAATAGAGCAAGCGAGCTAGCCAGATATGAGAGCAAGCGAGCCAGCCAGATTTGAGAGCGAGTGAGCCAGATATGCAAGTGAACCAGATAAAAGAGCGAGCCAGACAATAGTGCAAGCGAGCGAGCCAGATATGAGAGCAAGCGAGCGAGCCAGATATGCGAGTGAACCAGATAAGAGAGCGAGCCAGACAATAGAGCAAGCGAGCGAGCCAGATATGAGAGCAAGCGAGCCAGATATGAGAGCAAGCGAGCAAGCTAGATATGAGAGCGTGCCAGATAAGAGAGCGAACCAGACAAGAGAGCAAGCAAGCGAGACAGATATGAGAGCGAGCGAGCCAGACAAGAGAGCAAGCGAGCGAGCCAGATATGAGAGCAAGCGAGCGAGCCAGATATGAGAGCAAGCGAGCAAGCCAGATATGAGAGCGTGCCAGATAAGAGAGCGAGCCAGATATGAGAGCAAGCGAGCGAGATAGGAGAGCAAGCCAGACAAGAGAGCAAGCAAGCGAACCAGAGATGAGAGTGAGCAAGCCAGACATGAGAGCAAGCGAGCGAGCCAGATATTAGAGTGAGCGAAAAAGACAAGAGAGCAAGCGAGCTAGCCAGATAAGAGAGCAAGCCAGATTTGAGAGCGAGCGAGCCAGATATGCGAGCGAGCAAGATAAGAGAGCGAGCCAGACAAGAGAGCGAGCCAGACAAGAGAGCAAGCGAGCAAGCCAGAAATGAGAGCAAGGGAGCGAGTCAGATATGAGAGCAAGCGAGCGAGCCAGATATGAGAGCGAGCTAGCCAGATATGCGAGCGAGCCAGATAAGAGAATGAGCCAGACAAGAGAGCAAGCGAGCTAGCCAGATATGAGAACAAGCGCGCAAACCAGATTTGAGAGCGAGCGAGCTAGATATGCGAGCGAGCCAGATATGCGAGCGAGCCAGATAAGAGAGTGAGCCACACAAGAGAGCAAGCGAGCGAGCCAGATATGAGAGCAAGTGAGCGAGCCAGATATGAGAGCAAGCGAGCGAGCCAGATATGAGAGCAAGCGAGCGAGCCAGATATTAGAGTGAGCGAAAAAGACAAGAGAGCGAGCCAGATATGAGAGCAAGCGAGCGTGCCAGATAAGAGAGCAAACCAGACAAGAGAGCAAGCGAGCCAGACAGATATGAGAGCGAGCAAGCCAGACAAGAGAGCAAGCGAGCGAGCCAGATATGAGAGCAAGTGAGCGAGCCAGATATGAGAGCAAGCGAGCAAGCCAGATATGAGAGCGTAACAAATAAAAAAGCGAGCCAGACAAGAGAGCAAGCGAGCGAGCCAGATATGAGAGCGAGTGAGCCAGACATGAGAGCAAGCGAGCGAACCAGAGATGAGAGCGAGCAAGCCAGACATGAGAGCAAGCGAGCGAGCCAGATATGAGAGCGAGCGAGCCAGGCATGAGAGTAAGTGAGCGAGCCAGATATGAGAGCGAGCAAGCAAGACATGAGAGCGAGCGAGCCAGATATGAGAGTGAGCGAGCCAGATAAGAGAGCGAGCCAGACAAGAGAGCAAGCGAGCAAGCCAGATGTGAGAGCGAGCGAACCAGATATGCGAGCGAGCGAGCCAGATAAGAGAGCGAGCCAGACAAGAGAGCAAGCGAGCGAGCCAGATATGAGAGCAAGCGAGCGAGCCAGATATGAGAGCGAGCCAGATAAGAGAGCGAGCTAGACAAGAGAGCAAGCGAGCGAGCCAGATATGAGAGCAAGCGAGCGAGCCAGATGTGAGAGCGAGCCAGATAAGAGAGCCAGCCAAACAAGAGAGCAAGCGAGCGAGCCAGATATGAGAGCAAGCGAGCGAGCCAGATGTGAGAGCAAGCGAGCCAGATATGCGAGCGAGCCATATAAGAGAGCGAGCCAGACAAGAGAGCAAGCGAGCGAGCCAGATATGAGAGCGAGCGAGCCAGACATGAGAGCAAGCGAGCGAGCTAGATATGAGAGCGAGCGAGCCAGATAAGAGAGCGAGCCAGACAAGAGAGCAAGCGAGCGAGCCAGATGTGAGAGCGAGCCAGATAAGAGAGCGAACCAGACAAGAGAGCAAGCGAGCGAGCGAGATATCAGAGTGAGCGAGCCACATATGAGAGCGAGCTAGCCAGATGAGCGAGCGAGCCATTTAAGTGAGAGAGCCAGACAAGAGAGTAAGCGAGCGAGCCAGATATGAGAGTGAGTGAGCCAGACGTGAGTGCAAGTGAGCGAGCAATACATAAGAGCGAGCGAGCAATACATGAGAGCAAGCGAGCAAGCCAGATATGAGAGTGAGCGAGCCAGATAAGAGAGCGAGCCAGACAAGAGAGCAAGCGAGCGAGCCAGATGTCAGAGCAAGCCAGATAAAAGAGCGAGCCAGACAAGAGAGCAAGCGAGCTAGACAGATATGAGACTGAGCGAGCCAGACATGAGAGCAAGCGAGCGAGCAAGATATGAGAGCGAACAAGCCAGATAAGAGAGCGAGCCAGACAAGAGAGCATGCGAGCGAGCCAGATATGAGAGCAAGCGAGCGAGCCAGATGTGAGAGCGAGACAGTTAAGAGAGCGAGCCAGACAAGAGAGCAAGCGAGCGAGCCAGATATGAGAGCACGCGAGCGAGCCAGATGTGAGAGCGAGCGAGCCAGATATGCGAGCGAGCCAGATAAGAGAGTGAGCCAGAAAAGAGAGCAAGCGAGCGAGCCAGATATGAGAGCTAGCGAGCGAGCCAGATGTGAGAGCGAGCCAGATGTGCGAGCGAGCCAAATAAGAGAGCGAGCCAGACAAGAGAGCAAGCAAGCGAGCCAGATTTGAGAGCAAGCAAGCGAGACAGATATGAGAGCAAGCGAGCGAGCCAGATATGAGAGCGAGCTAGCCAGATATGCGAGCGAGCCAGATAAGAGAGTAAGCCAGACAAGAGAGCAAGCGAGCTAGCCAGATATGAGAACAAGCGAGCAAATCAGATGTGAAAGCGAGCGAGCCAGATATGCGAGCGAGCCAGATATGCGATGGAGCCAGATAAGAGAGCGAGCCAGACAAGAGAGTAAGCGAGCGAGCCAGATATGAGAGCAAGCGAGCGAGACAGATATGAGAGCAAGCGAGCAAGCCAGATATGAGAGCGAGCCAGATAAGAGAGAGAACCAGACAAGAGAGCAAGCGAGCGAGACAGATATGTGAGCGAGCGATCCAGATATGGGAGAAAGCGAACGAGCCAGATATGAGAGCGAGCTAGCCAGATATGCAAGCGAGGGAGCCAGATAAGAGAGCGAGCCAGACAAGAGAGCAAGCCAGCGAGCCAGATATGTTAGCGAGCAAGCCAGATAAGAGAGCGAGCCAGACAAGAGAGCAAGCGAGCGAGCCAGATATGAGAGCAAGCGAGCAAGCCAGATGTGAGAGCGAGACAGATTAGAGAGCGAGCCAGACAAGAGAGCAAGCGAGTGAGCCAGATGTTAGAGCGAGCGAGCAAGATATGCGAGCGAGCCAGATAAGAGAGCGAGTCAGACAAGAGAGCAGCGAGCGAGCCAGATATGAGAGCAAGGGAGCAAGCCAGATGTGAGAGAGAGCGAGGCAGATAAGAGAGCGAGCCAGGCAATTAAGCAAGCGAGCGAGCCAGATATGAGAGCAAGCGAGCGAGCCAGATATGCGAGCGAGCCAGACATGAGAGCAAGCGAGCCAGATATGAGAGCAAGCGAGCGAGCCAGATATGAGAGCAAGCGAGCCAGCCAGATATGAGAGCGAGCCAGATAAGAGAGCGAGCAAGACAATAGAGCAAGCGAGCTAGCCAGATATGAGAGCAAGCGAGCCAGCCAGATTTGAGAGCGAGTGAGCCAGATATGCGAGTGAACCAGATAAAAGAGCGAGCCAGACAATAGTGCAAGCGAGCGAGCCAGATATGAGAGCAAGCGAGCGAGCCAGATATGAGAGCAAGCGAGCCAGCCAGAAATGAGAGCAAGCGAGCAAGCCAGATATGAGAGCGTGCCAGATAAGAGAGCGAACCAGACAAGA
Source organism: Hyla sarda (assembly GCF_029499605.1). Taxonomy (NCBI): domain Eukaryota; kingdom Metazoa; phylum Chordata; class Amphibia; order Anura; family Hylidae; genus Hyla; species Hyla sarda. The sequence continues at coordinate 21,423 of NW_026609536.1, read as the reverse complement.
GAGCAAGCAAGCGAGACACATATGAGAGCGAGCGAGCCAGACAAGAGAGCAAGCGAGCGAGCCAGATATGAGAGCAAGCGAGCGAGCCAGATATGAGAGCAAGCGAGCAAGCCAGATATGAGACCGTGCCAGATAAGAGAGCGAGCCAGATATGAGAGCAAGCGAGCGAGATAGGAGAGCAAGCCAGACAAGAGAGCAAGCAAGCGAACCAGAGATGAGAGTGAGCAAGCCAGACATGAGAGCAAGCGAGCGAGCCAGATATTAGAGTGAGCGAGCCAGACATGAGAGTAAGTGAGCGAGCCAGATATGAGAGCGAGTGAGACAGACGTGAGAGCGAGCGAGCAAGATATGAGAGAGAGAGAGAGAGCCAGATATTAGAGTGAGCGAGCAAGACAAGAGAGCAAGCGAGCTAGCCAGATAAGAGAGCAAGCGAGCAAGCCAGATTTGAGAGCAAGCGAGCCAGATATGCGAGCGAGCAAGATAAGAGATCGAGCCAGACAAGAGAGCGAGTCAGACAAGAGAGCAAGCGAGCAAGCCAGAAATGAGAGCAAGGGAGCGAGTCAGATATGAGAGGAAGCGAGCGAGCCAGATATGAGAGCGAGCTAGCCAGATATGCGAGCGAGCCAGATAAGAGAATGAGCCAGACAAGAGAGCAAGCGAGCTAGCCAGATATGAGAACAAGCGAGCAAAGCAGATTTGAGAGCGAGCGAGCTAGATATGCGAGCGAGCCAGATATGCGAGCGAGCCAGATAAGAGAGTGAGCCACACAAGAGAGCAAGCGAGCGAGCCAGATATGAGAGCAAGTGAGCGAGCCAGATATGAGAGCAAGCGAGCGAGCCAGATATGAGAGCGTGCCAGATAAGAGAGCAAACCAGACAAGAGAGCAAGCGAGCCAGACAGATATGAGAGCGAGCAAGCCAGACAAGAGAGCAAGCGAGCGAGCCAGATATGAGAGCAAGTGAGCGAGCCAGATATGAGAGCAAGCGAGCAAGCCAGATATGAGAGCGTAACAAATAAAAGAGCGAGCCAGACAAGAGAGCAAGCGAGCGAGCCAGATATGAGAGTGAGTGAGCCAGACGTGAGAGCAAGTGAGCGAGCAATACATGAGAGCGAGCGAGCAATACATGAGAGCAAGCGAGCAAGCCAGATATGAGAGTGAGCGAGCCAGATAAGAGAGCGAGCCAGACAAGAGAGCAAGCGAGCGAGCCAGATGTCAGAGCAAGCCAGATAAAAGAGCGAGCCAGACAAAAGAGCAAGCGAGCTAGACAGATATGAGAGTGAGCGAGCCAGACATGAGAGCAAGCGAGCGAGCAAGATATGAGAGCGAACAAGCCAGATAAGAGAGCGAGCCAGACAAGAGAGCATGCAAGTGAGCCAGATATGAGAGCAAGCAAGCGAGCCAGATGTGAGAGCGAGACAGTTAAGAGAGCGAGCCAGACAAGAGAGCAAGCGAGCGAGCCAGATATGAGAGCACGCGAGCGAGCCAGATGTGAGAGCGAGCGAGCCAGATATGCGAGCGAGCCAGATAAGAGAGTGAGCCAGAAAAGAGAGCAAGCGAGCGAGCCAGATATGAGAGCTAGCGAGCGAGCCAGATGTGAGAGCGAGCCAGATATGCGAGCGAGCCAAATAAGAGAGCGAGCCAGACAAGAGAGCAAGCGAGCGAGCCAGATTTGAGAGCAAGCAAGCGAGACAGATATGAGAGCAAGCGAGCGAGCCAGATATGAGAGCGAGCTAGCCAGATATGCGAGCGAGCCAGATAAGAGAGTGAGCCAGACAAGAGAGCAAGCGAGCTAGCCAGATATGAGAACAAGCAAGCAAATCAGATGTGAGAGCGAGCGAGCCAGATATGCGAGCGAGCCAGATATGCGATGGAGCCAGATAAGAGAGCGAGCCAGACAAGAGAGTAAGCGAGCGAGCCAGATATGAGAGCAAGCGAGCGAGACAGATATGAGAGCAAGCGAGCAAGCCAGATATGAGAGCGAGCCAGATAAGAGAGAGAACCAGACAAGAGAGCAAGCGAGCGAGACAGATATGTGAGCGAGCGATCCAGATATGGGAGAAAGCGAACGAGCCAGATATGAGAGCGAGCTAGCCAGTTATGCAAGCGAGGGAGCCAGATAAGAGAGCGAGCCAGACAAGAGAGCAAGCCAGCGAGCCAGATATGTTAGCGAGCAAGCCAGATAAGAGAGCGAGCCAGACAAGAGAGCAAGCGAGCGAGCCAGATATGAGAGCAAGCGAGCAAGCCAGATGTGAGAGCGAGACAGATTAGAGAGCGAGCCAGACAAGAGAGCAAGCGAGTGAGCCAGATGTTAGAGCGAGCGAGCAAGATATGCGAGCGAGCCAGATAAGAGAGCGAGTCAAACAAGAGAGCAGCGAGCGAGCCAGATATGAGAGCAAGGGAGCAAGCCAGATGTGAGAGAGAGCGAGGCAGATAAGAGAGCGAGCCAGGCAATTAAGCAAGCGAGCGAGCCAGATATGAGAGCAAGCGAGCGAGCCAGATATGCGAGCGAGCCAGACATGAGAGCAAGCGAGCCAGATATGAGAGCAAGCGAGCGAGCCAGATATGAGAGCAAGCGAGCCAGCCAGATATGAGAGCGAGCCAGATAAGAGAGCGAGCAAGACAATAGAGCAAGCGAGCTAGCCAGATATGAGAGCAAGCGAGCCAGCCAGATTTGAGAGCGAGTGAGCCAGATATGCGAGTGAACCAGATAAAAGAGCGAGCCAGACAATAGTGCAAGCGAGCGAGCCAAATATGAGAGCAAGCGAGCCAGCCAGATATGCGAGTGAACCAGATAAGAGAGCGAGCCAGACAATAGAGCAAGCGAGCGAGCCAGATATGGAAGCAAGCGAGCGAGCCAGATATGAGAGCAAGCGAGCAAGCTAGATATGAGAGCGTGCCAGATAAGAGAGCGAACCAGACAAGAGAGCAAGCAAGCGAGACAGATATGAGAGCGAGCGAGCGAGCCAGATATGAGAGCAAGCGAGCAAGCCAGATATGAGAGCGTGCCAGATAAGAGAGCGAGCCAGATATGAGAGCAAGCGAGCGAGATAGGAGAGCAAGCCAGACAAGAGAGCAAGCAAGCGAACCAGAGATGAGAGTGAGCAAGCCAGACATGAGAGCAAGCGAGCGAGCCAGATATTAGAGTGAGCGAGCCAGACATGAGAGTAAGTGAGCGAGCCAGATATGAGAGCGAGTGAGACAGACGTGAGAGCGAGCGAGCAAGATATGAGAGAGAGAGAGCGAGCCAGATATTAGAGTGAGCGAGCAAGACAAGAGAGCAAGCGAGCTAGCCAGATAAGAGAGCAAGCGAGCAAGCCAGATTTGAGAGCGAGCGAGCCAGATATGCGAGCGAGCAAGATAAGAGAGCGAGCCAGACAAGAGAGTAAGCGAGCGAGCCAGATATGAGAGCAAGCGAGCGACACAGATATGAGAGCAAGCGAGCAAGCCAGATATGAGAGCGAGCCAGATAAGAGAGAGAACCAGACAAGAGAGCAAGCGAGCGAGACAGATATGTGAGCGAGCGATCCAGATATGGGAGAAAGCGAACGAGCCAGATATGAGAGCGAGCTAGCCAGATATGCAAGCGAGGGAGCCAGATAAGAGAGCGAGCCAGACAAGAGAGCAAGCCAGCGAGCCAGATATGTTAGCGAGCAAGCCAGATAAGAGAGCGAGCCAGACAAGAGAGCAAGCGAGCGAGCCAGATATGAGAGCAAGCGAGCAAGCCAGATGTGAGAGCGAGACAGATTAGAGAGCGAGCCAGACAAGAGAGCAAGCGAGTGAGCCAGATGTTAGAGCGAGCGAGCAAGATATGCGAGCGAGCCAGATATGAGAGATATGAGCCAGATATGGAAGCAAGCGAGCGAGCCAGATATGAGAGCAAGCGAGCAAGCTAGATATGAGAGCGTGCCAGATAAGAGAGCGAACCAGACAAGAGAGCAAGCAAGCGAGACAGATATGAGAGCGAGCGAGCCAGACAAGAGAGCAAGCGAGCGAGCCAGATATGAGAGCAAGCGAGCGAGCCAGATATGAGAGCAAGCGAGCAAGCCAGATATGAGAGCGTGCCAGAAAAGAGAGCGAGCCAGATATGAGAGCAAGCGAGCGAGATAGGAGAGCAAGCCAGACAAGAGAGCAAGCAAGCGAACCAGAGATGAGAGTGAGCAAGCCAGACATGAGAGCAAGCGAGCGAGCCAGATATTAGAGTGAGCGAGCCAGACATGAGAGTAAGTGAGCGAGCCAGATATGAGAGCGAGTGAGACAGACGTGAGAGCGAGCGAGCAAGATATGAGAGAGAGAGCCAGATATGCGAGCGAGCGAGCCAGATAAGAGCGCGAGCCAGACAAGAGAGAAAGCGAGCGAGCCAGATGTGAGAGCGAGCGAGCCAGATATGCGAGCGGGCCATAAAAGAGAGCAAGACAGGCAAGAGAGCAAGCGAGCGAGCCAGATATGAGAGCAAGCGAGCAAGCCAGATATGAGAGCGAGCCAGATAAGAGAGCGAGACAGACAAGAGAGTAAGCGAGCGAGCCAGATATGAGAGCAAGCGAGCGAGCCAGATGTGAGAGGGAGACAGATAAGAGAGCGAGCCAGACAAGAGAGCAAGCGAGCGAGCCATATATGAGAGCAAGCGAGCGAGCCAGATGTGAGAGCGAGCGAGCCAGATATGCGAGCGAGCCAAATAAGAGAACGAGTCAGACAAGAGAGCAAGCCAGATATGAGAGCGAGTGAGCCAGACATTAGAGCATGCGAGCAAAAAAGATATGAGAGCGAGCGAGCCAGACATGAGAGCAAGCAAGCGAGCTAGATATGAGAGCGAGCGAGCAAGACATGAGAGCAAGCGAGCAAGCCAGATATGAGAGCGAGCGAGCCAGATAAGAGAGCAAGCCAGACAAGAGAGCAAGCGAGCGAGCCAGATATGCTAGCGAGCAAGCCAGATAAGAGAGTGAGCCAGACAAGAGAGCAAGCGAGCAAGCCAGATATGAGAGCATTTGAGCGAGCCAGATGTGTGAGCGAGACAGATAAGAGAGCGAGCCAGACAAGAGAGCAAGCAAAAGAGCCAGATATGAGAGCAAGTGAGCGAGCCAGATGTGAGAGCGAGCGAGCAAGATATGCGAGCGAGCCAGATAAGAGAGCGAGCCAGACAAGAGAGCAGCGAGCGAGCCAGATATGAGAGCAAGCGAGCAAGCCAGATGTGAGAGAGAGCGAGCCAGATAAGAGAGCGAGCCAGACAATTAAGCAAGCGAGCGAGCCAGGTATTAGAGCAAGCGAGCGATCCAGATATGCGAGCGAGCCAGATATGAGGGCAAGAGTGCCAGCCAGATATGAGAGCGAGCGAGCCAGATAAGAGAGCGAGCAAGACAAGAGAGCAGCGAGCGAGCCAGATATGAGAGCAAGCGAGCAAGCCAGATGTGAGAGAGAGCGAGCCAGATAAGAGAGCGAGCCAGACAATTAAGCAAGCGAGCGAGCCAGGTATGAGAGCAAGCGAGCGATCCAGATATGCGAGCGAGCCAGATATGAGAGCGAGCCAGCCAGATATGAGAGCGAGCGAGCCAGATAAGAGAGCGAGCAAGACAAGAGAGCAAGCGAGCTAGCCAGATATGAGAGCAAGCGAGCGAGCCAGATTTGAGAGCGAGCCATATAAGTGAGCGAGCCAGACAAGAGAGTAAGCGAGCGAGCCTGATATGAGAGCGAGTGAGCCAGACATGAGAGCAATTGAGCGAGCAAAATATGAGAGCGAGCGAGCCATACATGAGAGCAAGCGAGCAAGCCAGATATGAGAGCGAGCGAGCAAGAGAAGAGAGCGAGCCAGACAAGAGAGCAAGCGAGCGGGCCAGATGTGAGAGCGAGCCAGATAAGAGAGCGAGCCAGACAATAGAGCAAGCGAGCTAGCCAGATATGAGAGTGAGTGAGCCAGACATGAGAGCAAGCGACCAAGCAAGATATGAGATCGAGCCAGATAAGAGAGCGAGCCAGACAAGAGAGCAAGTGAGCGAGCCAGATATGAGAGCAAGCGAGCGAGCCAGATATGAGAGCAAGCGAGCATGCCAGATATGAGAGCGAGCCAGATAAGAGAGCGAACCAGACAAGAGAGCAAGCGAGCGAGCCAGATATGAGAGCGAGCGAGCTAGACATGAGAGCAAGCGAGCGAGCCAGATATGAGAGCGAGCGAGCCAGATAAGAGAGCAAGCCAGAAAAGAGAGCAAGTAAGCGAGCCAGATATGTTAGCAAGCAAGCCAGATAAGAGAGCGAGCTAGACAAGAGAGCAAGCGAGCGAGCCAGATATGAGAGCAAGCGAGCGAGCCAGATGTGAGAGTGAGACAGATTAGAGAGCGAGCCAGATATGAGAGCAAGGGAGCGAGCCAGATGTGAGAGAGAGCGAGGCAGATAAGAGAGCGAGCCAGGCAATTAAGCAAGCGAGCGAGCCAGATATGAGAGCAAGCGAGCGAGCCTGATATGCGAGCGAGCCAGACATGAGAGCAAGCGAGCCAGATAGGAGAGCAAGCAAATGAGCCAGATATGAGAGCAAGCGAGCCAGCCAGATATGAGAGCGAGCGAGCCAGATAAGAGAGCGAGCAAGACAAGAGAGCAAACGAGCGAGCCAGACATGAGAGCAAGCGAGCCAGATATGAGAGCAAGCGAGCGAGCCAGATATGAGAGCAAGTGAGCCAGCCAGATTTGAGAGCGAGCAAGCCAGATATGCGAGTGAACCAGATAAGAGAGCGAGCCAGACAAGAGAGCAAGCGAGCGAGCCAGATATGAGAGCAAGCGAGCAAGCCAGATATGAGAGCAAGCGAGCAATCCAGATATATGAGCGTGCCAGATAAGAGAGCGAACCAGACAAGAAAGCAAGCAAGCGAGACAGATATGAGAGCGAGCGAGCCAGACAAGAGAGCAAGCGTGCGAGCCAGATATGAGAGCAAGCGAGCGAGCCAGATATGAGAGTAAGCGAGCAAGCCAGATATGAGAGCGTGCCAGATAAGAGAGCGAGCCAGACAAGAGAGCAAGCGAGCGAGCCAGATATGAGAGCGAGTGAGCCAGACATGAGAGCGAGCAAGATATGAGAGAGAGCGAGCCAGATATGCGAGCGAGCGAGCCAGATAAAAGAGCGAGCAAGACAAGAGAGCAAGCGAGCGAACCAGATGTGAGAGCGAGCGAGCCAGATATGCGAGCGAGCCATAAAAGAGAGAGAGACAGACAAGAGAGCAAGCGAGCGAGCCAGATATGAGAGCAAGCGAGCAAGCCAGATATGAGAGCGAGCCAGATAAGAGAGCGAGCCAGAGAAGAGAGCAAGCGAGCGAGCCATATATGAGAGCAAGCGAGCGAGCCAGATGTGAGAGCGAGACAGATAAGAGAGCGAGCCAAACAAGAGAGCAAGCGAGCCAGATATGAGAGCAAGCAAGCGAGCCAGATGTGAGAGGCGAGCGAGCCAGATAAGAGAGCGAGCCAGACAAGAGAGCAAGCGAGCGAGCCAGATATGAGAGCAAGCGAGCGAGCCAGATGTGAGAGCGAGCGAGCCAAATAAGAGAGCGAGCCAGACAAGAGAGCAAGCGAGCGAGCCAGATATGAGAGCAAGCGAGCGAGCCAGATATGAGAGCGAGCTAGCCAGATATGCGAGCGAGCCAGATAAGAGAGTGAGTCAGACAAGAGAGCAAGCGAGCGAACTAGATATGACAGCGAGCGAGCCAGACATGAGAGCAAGCGAGCTAGCCAGATATGAGAACAAGCGAGCAAACCAGATGTGAGAGCGAGCGAGCCAGATATGCGAGCAAGCGAGTGAGCCAGATATGCGAGCGAGTGAGCCATATAAGAGAGCGAGCCAGACAAGAGAGCAAGCGAGCGAACCAGATATGACAGCGAGCGAGCCAGACATGAGAGCAAGCGAGCGAGCCAGATATTAGAGCGAGCGAGCCAGACATGAGAGCAAGCGAGCGAGCCAGATATGAGAGCGAGCGAGCCAGATATGCGAGCCAGATACGAGAGCGAGCAAGACAAGAGAGCAAGCGAGCGAGCCAGATGTGAGAGCGAGCGAGCCAGATATGCGAGCGAGCCATATAAGAGAGCGAGCCAGACAAGAGAGCAAGCAAGCGAGCCAGATATGAGAGCGAGTGAGCCAGACATGAGAGCAAGTGAGCGAGCCAGATATGAGAGCGAGTGAGCCAGACATGAGAGCAAGCGAGCGAGCCAGATATGAGAACGAATGAGCCAGTTGAGAGAGCAAGCCAGACAAGAGAGCAAGCGAGCGAGCCAGATGTGAGAGCGAGCCAGATAAGAGAGCGAGCCAGACAATAGAGCAAGTGGAAGAGCTAGATATGAGAGCAAGCGAGCGAGCCAGAGGTGAGAGCCAGCGAGCCAGATATGCGAGCCAGATAAGAGAGCGAGCCAGACAAGAGAGCAAGCGAGCGAGACAGATATGAGAGCAAGCGAGCGAGACAGATATGAGAGCAACCGAGCGAGCCAGATGTGAAAGCAAGCGAGCCAGATAAGAGAGCCAGATAAGAGAGCGAGCCACACAAGAGAGCAAGCGAGCGAGCCAGATATGAGAGCAAGCGAGCGAGCCAGATGTGAGAGCGAGCGAGCCAGATATGTGAGGGAGCCAAATAAGAGAGCGAGCCAGACAAGAGAGCAAGCGAGCGAGCCAGATATGAGAGCAAGCGAGCGAGCCGGATGTGAGAGCGAGCTAGCCAGATATGAGAGCAACTTAGATAAGAGAGCGAGCCAGACAAGAGAGCAAGCGAGCTAGCCAGATATGAGAGCGAGCCAAACAAGAGAGCAAGCGAGCGAGCCAGTCATGAGAGCGAGCGAGCCAGATATGAGATCAAGCAAGCAAGCCAGATATGAGAGTGTGCCAGATATGAGAGCGAGCGAGCCAGATTTGTGAGCGAGCGAGCCAGATATGAGAGCCAGCGAGACGTGAGAGCAAGCAGGCGAGACATGAGAGCATGCGAGCGAGCCAGATATGAAAGCGAGCGAGCCAGATATGAGAGCGAGCCAGATAAGAGAGCGAGCCAGATTTGAAAGCGAGCCAGATATGTGAGCGAGCCATAAAAGAGAGCAAGACAGACAAGAGAGAAAGCGAGCGAGCCAGATATTAGAACAAGCTAGCAAGCCAGATATGAGAGGGAGCCAGATAAGAGAGCGAGCCAGACAAGAGAGCAAGCGAGCGAGCCAGATATGAGAGCAAGCGAGCCAGCTCGATGTGAGAGCGAGCGAGCCAGATAAGAGAGCGAGCCAGACAAGAGAGCAATTGAGCGAGCCAGATATGAGAGCAAGCGAGCGAGCCAGATATGAGAGCAAGCAAGCCAGCCAGATGTGAGAGCGAGCCAGCCAGATATGCGAGCGAGCCAGATAAGAGAACGAGCCAGACAAGAGAGCAAGCGAGCGAGCCTGATATGAGAGCAAGCAAACAAGCCAGATATGAGAGCGAGCCAGACAAGAGAGCAGCAAGCGAGCCAGATATGAGAGCAAGCGAGCTAGCCAGATGTGAGAGAGAGCGAGGCAGATAAGAGAGCGAGCCAGACAATTAAGCAAGCGAGCGAGCCAGATATGAGAGCAAGCGAGCAATCCAGATATGAGAGCGAGCCAGACATGAGAGCGAGCGAGCCAGATTTGAGAGCAAGCGAGCGAGCCAGATATGAGAGCAAGCGAGCCAGCCAGATATGAGAGCGAGCGAGCCAGATAAGAGAGCAAGCAAGACAAGAGAGCAAGCGAGCGAGCCAGATATGAGAGCGAGCCAGACAAGAGAGCAAGCGAGCGAGCCAGATATGAGAGCAAGCGAGTGAGCCAGATATGAGAGTAAGCGAGCCAGATATGAGAGCAAGCGAGCGAGCCAGAAATGAGAGCAAGCGAGCCAGCCAGAAATGAGAGCAAGCGAGCCAGCCAGATGTGAGAGCGAGCTAGCCAGATATGCGAGCGAGCCAGATAAGAGAGCGAGCCAGACAAGAGAGCAAGCGAGAAAGCCAGATATGAGAGCGAGCGAGCCAGACATGAGAGCAAGCGAGCGAGCCAGATATGAGAGCGAGCGAGCCAGATAAGAGAGCAGGCCAGACAAGAGAGCAAGCGTGCGAGCCAGATATTCTAGCGAGCAAGCCAGATAAGAGAGCGAGCCAGACAAGAGAGCAAGCGAGTGAGCCAGATATGAGAGCAAGCGAGCAAGCCAGATGTGAGAGAGAGCGAGGCAGATAAGAGAGCGAGCCAGACAATTAAGCAAGCGAGCTAGCCAGATATGAGAGCAAGCGAGCGATCCAGATATGAGAGCGAGCCAGACATGAGAGCGAGCGAGCCAGATATGAGAGCAAGCGAGCGAGCCAGATATGAAAGCGAGCCAGACATGAGAGCGAGCGAGCCAGATATGAGAGCAAGCGAGCGAGCAAGATATGAGAGCAAGCGAGCCAGCCAGATATGAGAGCGAGCGAGCCAGATAAGAGAGCGAGCAAGACAAGAGAGCAAGCGAGCTAGCCAAATATGAGAGCAAGTGAGCCAGATATGAGAGCAAGCGAGCGAGCCAGAAATGAGAGCAAGCAAGCCAGCCAGAAATGAGAGCAAGCGAGCCAGCCAGATGTGAGAGCGAGCTAGCCAGATATGCGAGCGAGCCAGATAAGAGAGCGAGCCAAATATGAGAGCGAGCCAGATAAGAGAGCGAGCGAGAAAGCCAGATATGAGAGCAAGCGAGCCAGACATGAGAGCAAGCGAGCGAGCCAGATATGAGACCGAGCGAGCCAGATAAGAGAGCAAGCCAGACAAGAGAGCAAGCGTGCGAGCCAGATATGCTAGCGAGCAAGCCAGATAAGAGAGCGAGCCAGACAAGAGAGCAAGCGAGCGAGCCAGATATGAGAGTAAGCGAGCCAGCCAGATATGAGAGAGAGAGAGCCAGATAAGAGAGTAAGCAAGACAAGAGAGCAAGCGAACTAGCCAGATATGAGAGCAAGCGAGCGAGCCAGATTTGAGAGCGAGTGAGAAAGATATGCGAGCGAGCCAGATAAGAGAGCGAGCCAGACAAGAGAGCAACCGAGCGAGCCAGATATGAGAGCAAGCGAGCGAGCCGGATGTGAGAGCAAGCAAGCAAGCCAGATATGAGAGCAAGCAAGCGAGCCAGATTTGAGAGCGAGCGAGCCAGATTTGAGAGCAAGCGAGCCAGATATGTGAGCGAGCCATAAAAGAGAGCGAGACAGACAAGAGAGAAAGTGAGCGAGCCAGATATGAGAGCAAGCTAGCAAGCCAGATATGAGAGCGAGCCAGATAAGAGAGCGAGCCAGACAAGAGAGCAAGCGAGCGAGCCAGATATGAGAGCAAGCGAGCCAGCTCGATGTGAGAGCGAGCGAGCCAGATATGCGAGCGAGCCAGATAAGAGAGCGAGCCAGACAAGAGAGCAAACGAGCGAGCCAGATATGAGAGCAAGCGAGCGGGCCAGATATGAGAGCAAGCAAGCCAGCCAGATGTGAGAGCGAGCGAGCCAGATATGCGAGCGAGCCAGATAAGAGAGCAAGCCAGACAAGAGAGCAAGCGAGCGAGCCAGATATGAGAGCAAGCGAGCAAGCCAGATATGAGAGCGAGCCAGACAAGAGAGCAGCGAGCGAGCCAGATATGAGAGCAAGCGAGCAAGCCAGATGTGAGAGAGAGCGAGGCAGATAAGAGAGCGAGCCAGACAATTAAGCAAGCGAGCGAGCCAGATATGAGAGCAAGCGAGCGAGCCAGATATGAGAGCAAGCGAGCGAGCCAGAAATGAGAGCAAGCAAGCCAGCCAGAAATGAGACCAAGCGAGCCAGCCAGATGTGAGAGCGAGCTAGCCAGATATGCGGGCGAGCCAGATAAGAGAGCGAGCCAGACAAGAGAGCAAGCGAGAAAGTCAGATATGAGAGCGAGCAAGCCAGACATGAGAGCAAGCGAGCGAGTCAGATATGAGACCGGGCGAGCCAGATAAGAGAGCAAGCCAGACAAGAGAGCAAGCGTGCGAGCCAGATATTCTAGCGAGAAAGCCAGATAAGAGAGCGAGCCAGACAAGAGAGCAAGCGAGCGAGCCAGATATGAGAGCAAGCGAGCAAGCCAGATGTGAGAGAGAGCGAGGCAGATAAGAGAGCGAGCCAGACAATTAAGCAAGCGAGCGAGCCAGATATGAGAGCAAGCGAGCAATCCAGATATGAGAGCGAGCCAGACATGAGAGCGAGCGAGCCAGATATGAGAGCAAGCGAGCGAGCCAGATATGAGAGCAAGCGAGCCAGCCAGATATGAGAGCAAGCGAGCGAACCAGATATGAGAGCAAGGGAGCCAGCCAGATATGAGAGCAAGCGAGCCAGCCAGATATGAGAGCGAGCGAGCCAGATAAGAGAGCGAGCAAGACAAGAGAACAAGCGAGCTAGCCAGATATGAGAGCGAGCCAGACAAGAGAGCAAGTAAGCGAGCCAGATATGAGAGCAAGCGAGCCAGCCAGATATGAGAGCGAGCGAGCCAGATAAGAGAGCGAGCAAGACAAGAGAGCAAGCGAGCGAGCCAGATATGAGAGCAAGCGAGCCAGCCTGATATGAGAGCGAGCAAGCCAGATAAGAGAGCGAGCCAGACAAGAGAGCAAGCGAGCAAGCCAGATATGAGAGCAAGCGAGCAAGCCAGATGTGAGAGAGAGCGAGGCAGATAAGAGAGCGAGCCAGACAATTAAGCAAGCGAGCGAGCCAGATATGAGAGCAAGCGAGCAATCCAGATATGAGAGCGAGCCAGACATGAGAGCGAGCGAGCCAGATATGAGAGCAAGCGAGCGAGCCAGATATGAGAGCAAGCGAGCCAGCCAGATATGAGAGCGAGCGAGCCAGATAAGAGAGCGAGCAAGACAAGAGAGCAAGCGAGCTAGCCAGATATGCGAGCGAGCCAGATAAGAGAGCGAGCCAGACAAGAGAGCAAGCGAGAAAGCCAGATATGAGAGCGAGCGAGCCAGACATGAGAGCAAGCGAGCGAGCCAGATATGAGAGCGAGCGAGCCAAATAAGAGAGCAAGCCAGACAAGAGAGCAAGCGTGCGGGCCAGATATTCTAGCGAGCAAGCCAGATAAGAGAGCGAGCCAGACAAGAGAGCAAGCGAGCCAGATATGAGAGCAAGCGAGCGAGCCAGATACGAGAGCGAGCGAGCCAGATATGAGAGCAAGCGAGCCAGCCAGATGTGAGAGCGAGCGAGCCAGATATGCGAGCGAGCCAGACAAGAAAGCAAGCGAGCGAGCCAGATATGAGAGCAAGCGAGCAAGCCAGATATGAGAGCAAGCCAGATAAGAGAGCGAACCAGACAAGAGAGCAAGCGAGAAAGCCAGATATGAGAGCGAGCGAGCCAGACATGAGAGAAAGCGAGCGAGCCAGATATGAGAGCGAGCGAGCCAGACATGAGAGCAAGCGAGCGAGCCAGATATGAGAGCAAGCAAGCCAGATAAGAGAGCAAGCCAGACAAGAGAGCAAGCGAGCGAGCCAGATATGCTAGCGAGCAAGCCAGATAAGAGAGCGAGCCAGACAAGAGAGCAAGCGAGCGAGCCAGATATGAGAGCAAGCGAGCCAGCCAGATATGAGAGCGAGCGAGCCAGATAAGAGAGCGAGCAAGACAAGAGAGCAAGCGAACTAGCCAGATATGAGAGCAAGCGAGCGAGCCAGATTTGAGAGCGAGTGAGCCAGATATGCGAGGGAGCCAGATAAGAGAGCGAACCAGACAAGAGAGCAAGCGAGCAAGCCAGATATGAGAGCAAGCGAGCGAGCCAGATTTGAGAGCGAGCGAGCCAGATATGTGAGCGAGCCATAAAAGAGAGCGAGACAGACAAGAGAGCAAGCGAGCGAGCCAGATATGAGAGCAAGCGAGCAAGCCAGATGTGAGAGAGAGCGAGGCAGATAAGAGAGCGAGCCAGACAATTAAGCAAACGAGCGAGCCAGATATGAGAGCAAGCGAGCGAGCCAGATATGAGAGCAAGCGAGCCAGCTAGATGTGAGAGCGAGCGAGCCAGATATGCGAGCGAGCCAGATAAGAGAGCGAACCAGATGTGAGAGCGAGCGAGCCAGATATGAGAGCAAGCGAGCGAGCCAGATATTAGAGCAAGCAAGCCAGCCAGATGTGAGAGCGAGCGAGCCAGATATGCGAGCGAGCCAGATAAGAGAGCGAACCAGACAAGAGAGCAAGCGAGCGAGCCAGATATGAGAGCAAGCGAGCGAGCCAGATATGAGAGCGAGCAAGCCATCCAGATGTGAGAGCGAGCGAGCCAGATATGCGAGCGAGCCAAATAACAGAGCGAGCCAGACAAGAGAGCAAGCGAGCGAGCCAGATATGAGAGCAAGCGAGCAAGCCAGATATGAGAGCAAGCCAGAAAAGAGAGCAGCGAGCGAGCCAGATATGAGAGCAAGCGAGCAAGCCAGATGTGAGAGAGAGCGAGGCAGATAAGAGAGCGTGCCAGACAATTAAGCAAGCGAGCGAGCCAGATATGAGAGCAAGCGAGCGATCCAGATATGAGAGCGAGCCAGACATGAGAGCAAGCGAGCGAGCCAGATATGAGAGCAAGCGAGCGAGCCAGATATGAAAGCAAGCGAGCCAGCCAGATATGAGAGCGAGCGAGCCAGATAAGAGAGCGAGCAAGACAAGAGAGCAAGCGAGCGAGCCAGATTTGAGAGCGAGCGAGCCAGATATGTGAGCGAGCCATAAAAGAGAGCGAGACAGACAAGAGAGCAAGCAAGCGAGCCAGATATGAGAGCAAGCGAGCAAGCCAGATGTGAGAGAGAGCGAGGCAGATAAGAGAGCGAGCCAGACAATTAAGCAAACGAGCGAGCCAGATATGAGAGCAAGCGAGCCAGCTAGATGTGAGAGCGAGCGAGCCAGATATGCGAGCGTGCCAGATAAGAGAGCGAACCAGATGTGAGAGCGAGCGAGCCAGATATGAGAGCAAGCGAGCGAGCCAGATATTAGAGCAAGCAAGCCAGCCAGATGTGAGAGCGAGCGAGCCAGATATGCGAGCGAGCCAGACAAGAGAGCAAGCCAGCGAGCCAGATATGAGAGCAAGCGAGCAAGCCAGATAAGAGAGCGAACCAGACAAGAGAGCAAGCGAGAAAGCCAGATATGAGAGTGAGCGAGTCAGACATGAGAGCAAGCGAGCGAGCCAGATAAGAGAGCCAGCGAGCCAGATAAGAGAGCAAGCCAGACAAGAGAGCAAGCGAGCGAGCCAGATATGAGAGCAAGCGAGCAAGCCAGATGTGAGAGCGAGACAGATAAGAGAGCAAGTCAGACAAGAGAGCAAGCGAGCGAGCCAGATAAGAGAGCGAGCAAGACAAGAGAGCAAGCGAGCGAGCCAGATATGCGAGCGAGCCAGACAAGAGAGCAAGCTAGCGAGCCAGATATGAGAGCAAGCGAGCAAGCCAGATGTGAGAGCGAGACAGATAAAAGAGCAAGTCAGACAAGAGAGCAAGCGAGAGAGCCAGATAAGAGAGCGAGCAAGACAAGAGAGCAAGCGAGCGAGCCAGATATGCGAGCGAGCCAGACAAGAGAGCAAGCGAGAGAGCCAGATATGAGAGCAATCGAGCGAGCCAGATATGAGAGCAAGCGAGCGAGCCAGAAATGAGAGCAAGTGAGCCAGCCAGATATGAGAGCTAGCCAGATAAGAGAGCGAGCCAGACAAGAGAGCAAGCGAGCGAGCCAGATATCAGAGCAAGCGAGCCAGCTAGATGTGAGAGCGAGCGAGCCAGATATGCGAGCGAGCCAGATAAGAGAGCGAACCAGATGTGAGAGCGAGCGAGCCAGATATGAGAGCAAGCGAGCGAGCCAGATATTAGAGCAAGCAAGCCAGCCAGATGTGAGAGCGAGCGAGCCAGATATGCGAGCGAGCCAGACAAGAGAGCAAGCCAGCGAGCCAGATATGAGAGCAAGCGAGCAAGCCAGATATGAGAGCAAGCCAGATAAGAGAGCGAACCAGACAAGAGAGCAAGCGAGAAAGCCAGATATGAGAGTGAGCGAGCCAGACATGAGAGCAAGCGAGCGAGCCAGATAAGAGAGCCAGCGAGCCAGATAAGAGAGCAAGCCAGACAAGAGAGCAAGCGAGCGAGCCAGATATGAGAGCATGCGAGCGAGCCGGATATGAGAGCAAGCGAGCAAGCCAGATATGAGAGCAAGCGAGCCAGATTTGAGAGCGAGCGAGCCAGATATGTGAGCGAGTCATAAAAGAGAGCGAGACAGACAAGAGAGAAAGCGAGCAAGCCAGATATGAGAGCAAGCTAGCAAGCCAGATATGAGAGCGAGCAAGATAAGAGAGCGAGCCAGACAAGAGAGCAAGCGAGCGAGCCAGATAAGAGAGCGAGCAAGCGAGCCAGCTCGATGTGAGAGCGAGCGAGCCAGATATGCTAGCGAGCCAGATAAGAGAGCGAGACAGACAAGAGAGCAAGCGAGCGAGCCAGATATGAGAGCAAGCGAGCGAGCCAGATATGAGAGCAAGCAAGCCAGCCAGATGTGAGAGCGAGCGAGCCAGATATGCGAGCGAGCAAGATGAGAGAGCGAGCCAGACAAGAGAGCAAGTGAGCGAGCCAGATATGAGAGCGAGCCAGACATGAGAGCGAGCGAGCCAGATATGAGAGCAAGCGAGCGAGCCAGATATGAAAGCGAGCCAGACATGAGAGCGAGCGAGCCAGATATGAGAGCAAGCGAGCGAGCCAGATATGAGAGCAAGCGAGCCAGCCAGATATGAGAGCGAGCGAGCCAGATAAGAGAGCGAGCAAGACAAGAGAGCAAGCGAGCTAGCCAAATATGAGAGCAAGTGAGCCAGATATGAGAGCAAGCGAGCGAGCCAGAAATGAGAGCAAGCAAGCCAGCCAGAAATGAGAGCAAGCGAGCCAGCCAGATGTGAGAGCGAGCTAGCCAGATATGCGAGCGAGCCAGATAAGAGAGCGAGCCAAATATGAGAGCGAGCCAGATAAGAGAGCGAGCGAGAAAGCCAGATATGAGAGCAAGCGAGCCAGACATGAGAGCAAGCGAGCGAGCCAGATATGAGACCGAGCGAGCCAGATAAGAGAGCAAGCCAGACAAGAGAGCAAGCGTGCGAGCCAGATATGCTAGCGAGCAAGCCAGATAAGAGAGCGAGCCAGACAAGAGAGCAAGCGAGCGAGCCAGATATGAGAGTAAGCGAGCCAGCCAGATATGAGAGAGAGAGAGCCAGATAAGAGAGTAAGCAAGACAAGAGAGCAAGCGAACTAGCCAGATATGAGAGCAAGCGAGCGAGCCAGATTTGAGAGCGAGTGAGAAAGATATGCGAGCGAGCCAGATAAGAGAGCGAGCCAGACAAGAGAGCAACCGAGCGAGCCAGATATGAGAGCAAGCGAGCGAGCCGGATGTGAGAGCAAGCAAGCAAGCCAGATATGAGAGCAAGCAAGCGAGCCAGATTTGAGAGCGAGCGAGCCAGATTTGAGAGCAAGCGAGCCAGATATGTGAGCGAGCCATAAAAGAGAGCGAGACAGACAAGAGAGAAAGTGAGCGAGCCAGATATGAGAGCAAGCTAGCAAGCCAGATATGAGAGCGAGCCAGATAAGAGAGCGAGCCAGACAAGAGAGCAAGCGAGCGAGCCAGATATGAGAGCAAGCGAGCCAGCTCGATGTGAGAGCGAGCGAGCCAGATATGCGAGCGAGCCAGATAAGAGAGCGAGCCAGACAAGAGAGCAAACGAGCGAGCCAGATATGAGAGCAAGCGAGCGGGCCAGATATGAGAGCAAGCAAGCCAGCCAGATGTGAGAGCGAGCGAGCCAGATATGCGAGCGAGCCAGATAAGAGAGCAAGCCAGACAAGAGAGCAAGCGAGCGAGCCAGATATGAGAGCAAGCGAGCAAGCCAGATATGAGAGCGAGCCAGACAAGAGAGCAGCGAGCGAGCCAGATATGAGAGCAAGCGAGCAAGCCAGATGTGAGAGAGAGCGAGGCAGATAAGAGAGCGAGCCAGACAATTAAGCAAGCGAGCGAGCCAGATATGAGAGCAAGCGAGCGAGCCAGATATGAGAGCAAGCGAGCGAGCCAGAAATGAGAGCAAGCAAGCCAGCCAGAAATGAGACCAAGCGAGCCAGCCAGATGTGAGAGCGAGCTAGCCAGATATGCGGGCGAGCCAGATAAGAGAGCGAGCCAGACAAGAGAGCAAGCGAGAAAGTCAGATATGAGAGCGAGCAAGCCAGACATGAGAGCAAGCGAGCGAGTCAGATATGAGACCGGGCGAGCCAGATAAGAGAGCAAGCCAGACAAGAGAGCAAGCGTGCGAGCCAGATATTCTAGCGAGAAAGCCAGATAGGAGAGCGAGCCAGACAAGAGAGCAAGCGAGCGAGCCAGATATGAGAGCAAGCGAGCAAGCCAGATGTGAGAGAGAGCGAGGCAGATAAGAGAGCGAGCCAGACAATTAAGCAAGCGAGCGAGCCAGATATGAGAGCAAGCGAGCAATCCAGATATGAGAGCGAGCCAGACATGAGAGCGAGCGAGCCAGATATGAGAGCAAGCGAGCGAGCCAGATATGAGAGCAAGCGAGCCAGCCAGATATGAGAGCAAGCGAGCGAACCAGATATGAGAGCAAGGGAGCCAGCCAGATATGAGAGCAAGCGAGCCAGCCAGATATGAGAGCGAGCGAGCCAGATAAGAGAGCGAGCAAGACAAGAGAACAAGCGAGCTAGCCAGATATGAGAGCGAGCCAGACAAGAGAGCAAGTAAGCGAGCCAGATATGAGAGCAAGCGAGCCAGCCAGATATGAGAGCGAGCGAGCCAGATAAGAGAGCGAGCAAGACAAGAGAGCAAGCGAGCGAGCCAGATATGAGAGCAAGCGAGCCAGCCTGATATGAGAGCGAGCAAGCCAGATAAGAGAGCGAGCCAGACAAGAGAGCAAGCGAGCAAGCCAGATATGAGAGCAAGCGAGCAAGCCAGATGTGAGAGAGAGCGAGGCAGATAAGAGAGCGAGCCAGACAATTAAGCAAGCGAGCGAGCCAGATATGAGAGCAAGCGAGCAATCCAGATATGAGAGCGAGCCAGACATGAGAGCGAGCGAGCCAGATATGAGAGCAAGCGAGCGAGCCAGATATGAGAGCAAGCGAGCCAGCCAGATATGAGAGCGAGCGAGCCAGATAAGAGAGCGAGCAAGACAAGAGAGCAAGCGAGCTAGCCAGATATGCGAGCGAGCCAGATAAGAGAGCGAGCCAGACAAGAGAGCAAGCGAGAAAGCCAGATATGAGAGCGAGCGAGCCAGACATGAGAGCAAGCGAGCGAGCCAGATATGAGAGCGAGCGAGCCAAATAAGAGAGCAAGCCAGACAAGAGAGCAAGCGTGCGGGCCAGATATTCTAGCGAGCAAGCCAGATAAGAGAGCGAGCCAGACAAGAGAGCAAGCGAGCCAGATATGAGAGCAAGCGAGCGAGCCAGATACGAGAGCGAGCGAGCCAGATATGAGAGCAAGCGAGCCAGCCAGATGTGAGAGCGAGCGAGCCAGATATGCGAGCGAGCCAGACAAGAAAGCAAGCGAGCGAGCCAGATATGAGAGCAAGCGAGCAAGCCAGATATGAGAGCAAGCCAGATAAGAGAGCGAACCAGACAAGAGAGCAAGCGAGAAAGCCAGATATGAGAGCGAGCGAGCCAGACATGAGAGAAAGCGAGCGAGCCAGATATGAGAGCGAGCGAGCCAGACATGAGAGCAAGCGAGCGAGCCAGATATGAGAGCAAGCAAGCCAGATAAGAGAGCAAGCCAGACAAGAGAGCAAGCGAGCAAGCCAGATATGCTAGCGAGCAAGCCAGATAAGAGAGCGAGCCAGACAAGAGAGCAAGCGAGCGAGCCAGATATGAGAGCAAGCGAGCCAGCCAGATATGAGAGCGAGCGAGCCAGATAAGAGAGCGAGCAAGACAAGAGAGCAAGCGAACTAGCCAGATATGAGAGCAAGCGAGCGAGCCAGATTTGAGAGCGAGTGAGCCAGATATGCGAGGGAGCCAGATAAGAGAGCGAACCAGACAAGAGAGCAAGCGAGCAAGCCAGATATGAGAGCAAGCGAGCGAGCCAGATTTGAGAGCGAGCGAGCCAGATATGTGAGCGAGCCATAAAAGAGAGCGAGACAGACAAGAGAGCAAGCGAGCGAGCCAGATATGAGAGCAAGCGAGCAAGCCAGATGTGAGAGAGAGCGAGGCAGATAAGAGAGCGAGCCAGACAATTAAGCAAACGAGCGAGCCAGATATGAGAGCAAGCGAGCGAGCCAGATATGAGAGCAAGCGAGCCAGCTAGATGTGAGAGCGAGCGAGCCAGATATGCGAGCGAGCCAGATAAGAGAGCGAACCAGATGTGAGAGCGAGCGAGCCAGATATGAGAGCAAGCGAGCGAGCCAGATATTAGAGCAAGCAAGCCAGCCAGATGTGAGAGCGAGCGAGCCAGATATGCGAGCGAGCCAGATAAGAGAGCGAACCAGACAAGAGAGCAAGCGAGCGAGCCAGATATGAGAGCAAGCGAGCGAGCCAGATATGAGAGCGAGCAAGCCATCCAGATGTGAGAGCGAGCGAGCCAGATATGCGAGCGAGCCAAATAACAGAGCGAGCCAGACAAGAGAGCAAGCGAGCGAGCCAGATATGAGAGCAAGCGAGCAAGCCAGATATGAGAGCGAGCCAGAAAAGAGAGCAGCGAGCGAGCCAGATATGAGAGCAAGCGAGCAAGCCAGATGTGAGAGAGAGCGAGGCAGATAAGAGAGCGTGCCAGACAATTAAGCAAGCGAGCGAGCCAGATATGAGAGCAAGCGAGCGATCCAGATATGAGAGCGAGCCAGACATGAGAGCAAGCGAGCGAGCCAGATATGAGAGCAAGCGAGCGAGCCAGATATGAAAGCAAGCGAGCCAGCCAGATATGAGAGCGAGCGAGCCAGATAAGAGAGCGAGCAAGACAAGAGAGCAAGCGAGCGAGCCAGATTTGAGAGCGAGCGAGCCAGATATGTGAGCGAGCCATAAAAGAGAGCGAGACAGACAAGAGAGCAAGCAAGCGAGCCAGATATGAGAGCAAGCGAGCAAGCCAGATGTGAGAGAGAGCGAGGCAGATAAGAGAGCGAGCCAGACAATTAAGCAAACGAGCGAGCCAGATATGAGAGCAAGCGAGCCAGCTAGATGTGAGAGCGAGCGAGCCAGATATGCGAGCGTGCCAGATAAGAGAGCGAACCAGATGTGAGAGCGAGCGAGCCAGATATGAGAGCAAGCGAGCGAGCCAGATATTAGAGCAAGCAAGCCAGCCAGATGTGAGAGCGAGCGAGCCAGATATGCGAGCGAGCCAGACAAGAGAGCAAGCCAGCGAGCCAGATATGAGAGCAAGCGAGCAAGCCAGATAAGAGAGCGAACCAGACAAGAGAGCAAGCGAGAAAGCCAGATATGAGAGTGAGCGAGTCAGACATGAGAGCAAGCGAGCGAGCCAGATAAGAGAGCCAGCGAGCCAGATAAGAGAGCAAGCCAGACAAGAGAGCAAGCG
>NW_026609535.1:0-29863 GCF_029499605.1 Hyla sarda | reverse complement strand
GTAACCCACGTAAGTAAGTAAGAGTACCCCACGTAAGTAAGTAGTAAGAGTACCCCACGTAAGTAAGTAGTAAGAGTACCCCACGTAAGTAAGTAGTAAGAGTACCCCAACGTAAGTAAGTAGTAAGAGTACCCCACGTAAGTAAGTAGTAAGAGTACCCAACGTAAGTAAGTAGTAAGAGTACCCCACGTAAGTAAGTAGTAAGAGTACCCCACGTAAGTAAGTAGTAAGAGTACCCCCACGTAAGTAAAGTAGTAAGAGTACCCCACGTAAGTAAGTAGTAAGAGTACCCCCACGTAAGTAGTAGTAAGATTACCCACGTAAGTAAGTAGTAAGAGTACCCACGTAAGAAAGTAGTAAGAGTACCCCACGTAAGTAAGTAGTAAGAGTACCCAACGTAAGTAAGTAGTAAGTAGTACCCCACGTAAGTAAGTAGTAAGAATTACCCCACGTAAGTAAGTAGTAAGTAGTACCCCCACGTAAGTAAGTAGTAAGAGTAAACCACGTAAGTAAGTAGAAAGAGTACCCCACGTAAGTAAGTAGTAAGTAGTACCCAACGTAAGTAAGTAGTAAGAGTACCCCACGTAAGTAAGTCTAGTAAGACGTACCCCACGTAAGTAAGTAGTAAGAGTACCCCACGTAAGTAGTAGAGTACCCCACGTAAGTAGTAAGAGTACCCCACGTAAGTAAGTAGTAAGAGTACCCCAACAGTAAGTAAGTAGTAAGAGTACCCCACGTAAGTAAGTAGTAAGAGTTACCCCACGTAAGTAAGTAGTAAGAGTACCCCACGTAGTAAGTAGTAAGAGTAACCCAACGTAAGTAAGTAGTAAGAGTACCCCACGTAAGTAAGTAGTAAGAGTACCCCACGTAAGTTAGTAGTAAGAGTACCCACGTAAGTAAGTAGTAAGAGTACCCCACGTAAGTAAGTAGTAAGAGTACCCCACGTAAGTAAGTAGTAAGAGTACCCAACGTAAGTAAGAAGTAAGAGTACCCACGTAAGTAAGTAGTAAGAGTACCCACGTAAGTAAGTAGTAAGAGTACCCCACGTAAGTAAGTAGTAAGAGTACCCCCACGTAAGTAAGTAGTAACCCACGTAAGTAAGTAGTAAGAGTACCCCACGTAAGTAGTAAGAGTACCCCACGTAAGTAAGTAGTAAGAGTACCCACGTAAGTAAGTAGTAAGAGTACCCCAACGTAAGTAAGTAGTAAGAGTACCCAACGTAAGTAAGTAGTAAGAGTACCCACGTAAGTAAGTAGTAAGAGTACCCCACGTAAGTAAGTAGTAATAGTACCCACGTAAGTAAGTAGTAAGAGTACCCAACGTAAGTAAGTAGTAAGAGTACCCACGTAAGTAAGTAGTAAGAGTACCCAACGTAAGTAAGTAGTAAGAGTACCCCACGTAAGTAAGAAGTAAGAGTACCCAACGTAAGTAAGTAGTAAGAGTACCCACGTAAGTAAGTAGTAAGAGTACCCCACGTAAGTAAGTAGTAAGAGTACCCCACGTAAGTAAGTAGTAAGTAGTACCCCACGTAAGTAAGTAGTAAGAGTACCCCACGTAAGTAAGTAGTAAGTAGTACCCCAACATAAGTAAGTCAGTAAGAGTACCCCACGTAAGTAAGTAGTAAGAGTACCCCACGTAAGTAAGTAGTAAGTAGTACCCACATAAGTAAGTAGTAAGAGTACCCCCACGTAAGTAAGTAGTAAGAGTACCCCACGTAAGTAAGTAGTAAGAGTACCCCACGTAAGTAAGTAGTAAGAGTACCCCACGTAAGTAAGTAGTAAGAGTACCCCACGAAAGTAAGTAGTAAGAGTACCCCACGTAAGTAAGTAGTAAGAGTACCCCACGAAAGTAAGTAGTAAGAGTACCCAACGTAAGTAAGTAGTAAGTAGTACCCCACGTAAGTAAGTAGTAAGAGTACCCCACGTAAGTAAGTAGTAAGAGTACCCCACGTAAGTAAGTAGTAAGAGTACCCCACGTAAGTAAGTAGTAAGAGTACCCCACATAGGTAAGTAGTAAGAGTACCCCACGTAAGTAAGTAGTAAGAGTACCCCACGTAAGTAAGTAGTAAGAGTACCCCACGTAAGTAAGTAGTAAGTAGTACCCCACGTAAGTAAGTAGTAAGAGTACCCCACGTAAGTAAGTAGTAAGTAGTACCCCCACGTAAGTAAGTAGTAAGAGTACCCCACGTAAGTAGTAAGAGTACCCCACGTAAGTAAGTAGTAAGAGTACCCCACGTAAGTAAGTAGTAAGAGTACCCACGTAAGTAAGTAGTAAGTAGTACCCACGTAAGTAAGTATTAAGAGTACCCCCACGTAAGTAAGTAGTAAGAGTACCCCACGTAAGTAAGTAGTAAGAGTACCCAACGTAAGTAAGTAGTAAGTAGTACCCCACGTAAGTAAGTAGTAAGAGTACCCCACGTAAGTAAGTAGTAAGAGTACCAACGTAAGTAAGTAGTAAGTAGTACCCAACGTAAGTAAGTAGTAAGAGTACCCCACGTAAGTAAGTAGTAAGAGTACCCAACGTAAGTAAGTAGTAAGAGTACCCCACGTAAGTAAGTAGTAAGAGTACCCCACGTAAGTAAGTTAGTAAGAGTACCCCACGTAATTAAGTAGTAAGAGTACCCACGTAAGTAAGTAGTACCCCACGTAAGTAAGTAGTAAGAGTACCCCACGTAAGTAAGTAGTAAGAGAACCCCACGTAAGTAGTAAGAGTACCCCACGTAAGTAAGTAGTAAGTAGTACCCCACGTAAGTAAGTAGTAAGTAGTACCCACGTAAGTAAGTAGTAAGAGTACCCCACGTAAGTAAGTAGTAAGAGTACCCCACGTAAGTAAGTAGTAAGAGTCCCCAATGTAAGTAAGTAGTAAGAGTACCCACGTAAGTAAGTAGTAAGAGTACCCACGTAAGTAAGTAGTAAGAGTACCCCACGTAAGTAAGTAGTAAGAGTACCCCACGTAAGTAAGTAGTAACCCACGTAAGTAAGTAGTAAGAGTACCCCACGTAAGTAGTAAGAGTACCCCACGTAAGTAAGTAGTAAGAGTACCCACGTAAGTAAGTAGTAAGAGTACCCACGTAAGTAAGTAGTAAGAGTACCCAACGTAAGTAAGTAGTAAGAGTACCCACGTAAGTAAGTAGTAAGAGTACCCCACGTAAGTAAGTAGTAATAGTACCCACGTAAGTAAGTAGTAAGAGTACCCAACGTAAGTAAGTAGTAAGAGTACCCACGTAAGTAAGTAGTAAGAGTACCCAACGTAAGTAAGTAGTAAGAGTACCCCACGTAAGTAAGAAGTAAGAGTACCCAACGTAAGTAAGTAGTAAGAGTACCCACGTAAGTAAGTAGTAAGAGTACCCCACGTAAGTAAGTAGTAAGAGTACCCAACGTAAGTAAGTAGTAAGTAGTACCCAACGTAAGTAAGTAGTAAGTAGTACCCCCACGTAAGTAAGTAGTAAGAGTACCCCACGTAAGTAAGTAGTAAGAGTACCCACGTAAGTAAGTAGTAAGTAGTACCCAACGTAAGTAAGTAGTAAGAGTACCCCACGTAAGTAAGTAGTAAGAGTACCCAACGTAAGTAAGTAGTAAGAGTACCCCACGTAAGTAAGTAGTAAGAGTACCCCACGTAAGTAAGTAGTAAGAGTACCCCACGTAATTAAGTAGTAAGAGTACCCCACGTAAGTAAGTAGTACCCCACGTAAGTAAGTAGTAAGAGTACCCCACGTAAGTAAGTAGTAAGAGAACCCCACGTAAGTAGTAAGAGTACCCCACGTAAGTAAGTAGTAAGTAGTACCCAACGTAAGTAAGTAGTAAGAGTACCCCACGTAAGTAAGTAGTAAGAGTACCCAACGTAAGTAAGTAGTAAGAGTACCCCACGTAAGTAAGTAGTAAGAGTACCCCACGTAAGTAAGTAGTAAGTAGTACCCCACGTAAGTAAGTAGTAAGAGTACCCCACGTAAGTAAGTAGTAAGAGTACCCCACGTAAGTAAGTAGTAAGAGTATCCCACGTAAGTAAGTAGTAAGAGTACCCCACGTAAGTAAGTAGTAAGAGTACCCCACGTAAGTAAGTAGTAAGAGTACCCCACGTAAGTAAGTAGTAAGAGTACCCCACGTAAGTAAGTAGTACCCAACGTAAGTAAGTAGTAAGAGTACCCAACGTAAGTAAGTAGTAAGAGTACCCCACGTAAGTAAGTAGTAAGAGTACCCCACGTAAGTAAGTAGTAAGAGTACCCCCACGTAAGTAAGTAGTAAGAGTACCCCACGTAAGTAAGTAGTAAGAGTACCCCACGTAAGTAAGTAGTAAGAGTACCCCACGTAAGTAAGTAGTAAGAGTACCCCACGTAAGTAAGTAGTAAGAGTACCCCACGTAAGTAAGCAGTAAGAGTACCCCACGTAAGTAAGTAGTAAGAGTACCCCACGTAAGTAAGTAGTAAGTAGTACCCCACGTAAGTAAGTAGTAAGAGTACCCCACGTAAGTAAGTAGTAAGAGTACCACACGTAAGTAAGTAGTAAGAGTACCCCACGTAAGTAAGTAGTAAGAGTACCCCACGTAAGTAAGTAGTAAGAGTACCCCACGTAAGTAAGTAGTAAGAGTACCCCACGTAAGTAAGTAGTAAGAGTACCCCACGTAAGTAAGTAGTAATTAGTACCCTACGTAAGTAAGTAGTAAGAGTACCCCACGTAAGTAAGTAGTAATTAGTACCCCACGTAAGTAAGTAGTAAGAGTACCCCACGTAAGTAAGTAGTAAGAGTACCCCACGTAAGTAAGTAGTAAGTAGTACCCCACGTAAGTAAGTAGTAAGAGTACCCCACGTAAGTAATTAGTAAGAGTACCCCACGTAAATAAGTAGTAAGAATACCCACGTAAGTAAGTAGTAAGAGTACCCCACGTAAGTAAGTAGTAAGAGTACCCCACGTAAGTAAGTAGTAAGAGTATCCCACGTAAGTAAGTAGTAAGAGTACCCCACGTAAGTAAGTAGTAAGAGTACCCCACGTAAGTAAGTAGTACCCCACGTAAGTAAGTAGTAAGAGTACCCCACGTAAGTAAGTAGTAAGAGAACCCCACGTAAGTAGTAAGAGTACCCCACGTAAGTAAGTAGTAAGTAGTACCCCACGTAAGTAAGTAGTAAGTAGTACCCACGTAAGTAAGTAGTAAGAGTACCCCACGTAAGTAAGTAGTAAGAGTACCCCACGTAAGTAAGTAGTAAGAGTCCCCAATGTAAGTAAGTAGTAAGAGTACCCACGTAAGTAAGTAGTAAGAGTACCCACGTAAGTAAGTAGTAAGAGTACCCCACGTAAGTAAGTAGTA
Source organism: Hyla sarda (assembly GCF_029499605.1). Lineage (NCBI taxonomy): Eukaryota > Metazoa > Chordata > Amphibia > Anura > Hylidae > Hyla > Hyla sarda. The sequence continues at coordinate 24,565 of NW_026609535.1, read as the reverse complement.
AGAGTACCCCACGTAAGTAAGTAGTAACCCACGTAAGTAAGTAGTAAGAGTACCCCACGTAAGTAGTAAGAGTACCCCACGTAAGTAAGTAGTAAGAGTACCCACGTAAGTAAGTAGTAAGAGTACCCACGTAAGTAAGTAGTAAGAGTACCCAACGTAAGTAAGTAGTAAGAGTACCCACGTAAGTAAGTAGTAAGAGTACCCCACGTAAGTAAGTAGTAATAGTACCCACGTAAGTAAGTAGTAAGAGTACCCAACGTAAGTAAGTAGTAAGAGTACCCACGTAAGTAAGTAGTAAGAGTACCCAACGTAAGTAAGTAGTAAGAGTACCCCACGTAAGTAAGAAGTAAGAGTACCCAACGTAAGTAAGTAGTAAGAGTACCCACGTAAGTAAGTAGTAAGAGTACCCCACGTAAGTAAGTAGTAAGAGTACCCAACGTAAGTAAGTAGTAAGTAGTACCCAACGTAAGTAAGTAGTAAGTAGTACCCCACGTAAGTAAGTAGTAAGAGTACCCCACGTAAGTAAGTAGTAAGAGTACCCACGTAAGTAAGTAGTAAGTAGTACCCAACGTAAGTAAGTAGTAAGAGTACCCCACGTAAGTAAGTAGTAAGAGTACCCAACGTAAGTAAGTAGTAAGAGTACCCCACGTAAGTAAGTAGTAAGAGTACCCCACGTAAGTAAGTAGTAAGAGTACCCCACGTAATTAAGTAGTAAGAGTACCCCACGTAAGTAAGTAGTACCCCACGTAAGTAAGTAGTAAGAGTACCCCACGTAAGTAAGTAGTAAGAGAACCCCACGTAAGTAGTAAGAGTACCCCACGTAAGTAAGTAGTAAGTAGTACCCAACGTAAGTAAGTAGTAAGAGTACCCCACGTAAGTAAGTAGTAAGAGTACCCAACGTAAGTAAGTAGTAAGAGTACCCCACGTAAGTAAGTAGTAAGAGTACCCCACGTAAGTAAGTAGTAAGTAGTACCCCACGTAAGTAAGTAGTAAGAGTACCCCACGTAAGTAAGTAGTAAGAGTACCCCACGTAAGTAAGTAGTAAGAGTATCCCACGTAAGTAAGTAGTAAGAGTACCCCACGTAAGTAAGTAGTAAGAGTACCCCACGTAAGTAAGTAGTAAGAGTACCCCACGTAAGTAAGTAGTAAGAGTACCCCACGTAAGTAAGTAGTACCCAACGTAAGTAAGTAGTAAGAGTACCCAACGTAAGTAAGTAGTAAGAGTACCCCACGTAAGTAAGTAGTAAGAGTACCCCACGTAAGTAAGTAGTAAGAGTACCCCACGTAAGTAAGTAGTAAGAGTACCCCACGTAAGTAAGTAGTAAGAGTACCCCACGTAAGTAAGTAGTAAGAGTACCCCACGTAAGTAAGTAGTAAGAGTACCCCACGTAAGTAAGTAGTAAGAGTACCCCACGTAAGTAAGTAGTAAGAGTACCCCACGTAAGTAAGTAGTAAGTAGTACCCAACGTAAGTAAGTAGTAAGAGTACCCCACGTAAGTAAGTAGTAAGAGTACCCCACGTAAGTAAGTAGTAAGAGTACCCCACGTAAGTAAGTAGTAAGAGTACCCCACGTAAGTAAGTAGTAAGAGTACCCCACGTAAGTAAGTAGTAAGAGTACCCCACGTAAGTAAGTAGTAATTAGTACCCTACGTAAGTAAGTAGTAAGAGTACCCCACGTAAGTAAGTAGTAATTAGTACCCCACGTAAGTAAGTAGTAAGAGTACCCCACGTAAGTAAGTAGTAAGAGTACCCCACGTAAGTAAGTAGTAAGTAGTACCCCACGTAAGTAAGTAGTAAGAGTACCCCACGTAAGTAATTAGTAAGAGTACCCCACGTAAATAAGTAGTAAGAATACCCACGTAAGTAAGTAGTAAGAGTACCCCACGTAAGTAAGTAGTAAGAGTACCCCACGTAAGTAAGTAGTAAGAGTATCCCACGTAAGTAAGTAGTAAGAGTACCCCACGTAAGTAAGTAGTAAGAGTACCCCACGTAAGTAAGTAGTAAGAGTACCCCACGTAAGTAAGTAGTAAGAGTACCCCACGTAAGTAAGTAGTAAGTAGTACCCAACGTAAGTAAGTAGTAAGAGTACCCAACGTAAGTAAGTAGTAAGAGTACCCCACGTAAGTAAGTAGTAAGAGTACCCCACGTAAGTAAGTAGTAAGAGTACCCCACGTAAGTAAGTAGTAAGAGTACCCCACGTAAGTAAGTAGTAAGAGTACCCCACGTAAGTAAGTAGTAAGATTACCCAACGTAAGTAAGTAGTAAGAGTACCCACGTAAGAAAGTAGTAAGAGTACCCCACGTAAGTAAGTAGTAAGAGTACCCAACGTAAGTAAGTAGTAAGTAGTACCCCACGTAAGTAAGTAGTAAGAATACCCCACGTAAGTAAGTAGTAAGTAGTACCCCACGTAAGTAAGTAGTAAGAGTACCCCACGTAAGTAAGTAGTAAGAGTACCCCACGTAAGTAAGTAGTAAGTAGTACCCAACATAAGTAAGTAGTAAGAGTACCCCACGTAAGTAAGTAGTAAGAGTACCCCACGTAAGTAAGTAGTAAGAGTACCCCACGTAAGTAGTAAGAGTACCCCACGTAAGTAAGTAGTAAGAGTACCCCACGTAAGTAAGTAGTAAGAGTACCCACGTAAGTAAGTATTAAGAGTACCTACGTAAGTAAGTAGTAAGAGTACCCACGTAGGTAAGTAGTAAGAGTACCCAACGTAAGTAAGTAGTAAGAGTACCCACGTAAGTAAGTAGTAAGAGTACCCAACGTAAGTAAGTAGTAAGAGTACCCACGTAAGTAAGTAGTAAGAGTACCCCACGTAAGTAAGTAGTAAGAGTACCCCACGTAAGTAAGTAGTAAGAGTCCCCAATGTAAGTAAGTAGTAAGAGTACCCACGTAAGTAAGTAGTAAGAGTACCCACGTAAGTAAGTAGTAAGAGTACCCCACGTAAGTAAGTAGTAAGAGTACCCCACGTAAGTAAGTAGTAACCCACGTAAGTAAGTAGTAAGAGTACCCCACGTAAGTAGTAAGAGTACGTACCCCACGTAAGTAGTAAGAGTACCCCACGTAAGTAAGTAGTAAGAGTACCCACGTAAGTAAGTAGTAAGAGTACCCACGTAAGTAAGTAGTAAGAGTACCCAACGTAAGTAAGTAGTAAGAGTACCCACGTAAGTAAGTAGTAAGAGTACCCCACGTAAGTAAGTAGTAATAGTACCCACGTAAGTAAGTAGTAAGAGTACCCAACGTAAGTAAGTAGTAAGAGTACCCACGTAAGTAAGTAGTAAGAGTACCCAACGTAAGTAAGTAGTAAGAGTACCCCACGTAAGTAAGAAGTAAGAGTACCCAACGTAAGTAAGTAGTAAGAGTACCCACGTAAGTAAGTAGTAAGAGTACCCCACGTAAGTAAGTAGTAAGAGTACCCAACGTAAGTAAGTAGTAAGTAGTACCCCACGTAAGTAAGTAGTAAGAATACCCCACGTAAGTAAGTAGTAAGTAGTACCCCACATAAGTAAGTAGTAAGAGTACCCCACGTAAGTAAGTAGTAAGAGTACCCCACGTAAGTAAGTAGTAAGTAGTACCCAACATAAGTAAGTAGTAAGAGTACCCCACGTAAGTAAGTAGTAAGAGTACCCCACGTAAGTAAGTAGTAAGAGTACCCCACGTAAGTAAGTAGTAAGAGTACCCCACGTAAGTAAGTAGTAAGAGTACCCCACGAAAGTAAGTAGTAAGAGTACCCCACGTAAGTAAGTAGTAAGAGTACCCCACGAAAGTAAGTAGTAAGAGTACCCAACGTAAGTAAGTAGTAAGTAGTACCCCACGTAAGTAAGTAGTAAGAGTACCCCACGTAAGTAAGTAGTAAGAGTACCCCACGTAAGTAAGTAGTAAGAGTACCCCACGTAAGTAAGTAGTAAGAGTACCCCACATAGGTAAGTAGTAAGAGTACCCCACGTAAGTAAGTAGTAAGAGTACCCCACGTAAGTAAGTAGTAAGAGTACCCCACGTAAGTAAGTAGTAAGTAGTACCCCACGTAAGTAAGTAGTAAGAGTACCCCACGTAAGTAAGTAGTAAGTAGTACCCCACGTAAGTAAGTAGTAAGAGTACCCCACGTAAGTAGTAAGAGTACCCCACGTAAGTAAGTAGTAAGAGTACCCCACGTAAGTAAGTAGTAAGAGTACCCCACGTAAGTAAGTAGTAAGTAGTACCCCACGTAAGTAAGTATTAAGAGTACCCCACGTAAGTAAGTAGTAAGAGTACCCCACGTAAGTAAGTAGTAAGAGTACCCAACGTAAGTAAGTAGTAAGTAGTACCCCACGTAAGTAAGTAGTAAGAGTACCCCACGTAAGTAAGTAGTAAGAGTACCAACGTAAGTAAGTAGTAAGTAGTACCCAACGTAAGTAAGTAGTAAGAGTACCCCACGTAAGTAAGTAGTAAGAGTACCCAACGTAAGTAAGTAGTAAGAGTACCCCACGTAAGTAAGTAGTAAGAGTACCCCACGTAAGTAAGTAGTAAGAGTACCCCACGTAATTAAGTAGTAAGAGTACCCCACGTAAGTAAGTAGTACCCCACGTAAGTAAGTAGTAAGAGTACCCCACGTAAGTAAGTAGTAAGAGAACCCCACGTAAGTAGTAAGAGTACCCCACGTAAGTAAGTAGTAAGTAGTACCCCACGTAAGTAAGTAGTAAGTAGTACCCACGTAAGTAAGTAGTAAGAGTACCCCACGTAAGTAAGTAGTAAGAGTACCCCACGTAAGTAAGTAGTAAGAGTCCCCAATGTAAGTAAGTAGTAAGAGTACCCACGTAAGTAAGTAGTAAGAGTACCCACGTAAGTAAGTAGTAAGAGTACCCCACGTAAGTAAGTAGTAAGAGTACCCCACGTAAGTAAGTAGTAACCCACGTAAGTAAGTAGTAAGAGTACCCCACGTAAGTAGTAAGAGTACCCCACGTAAGTAAGTAGTAAGAGTACCCACGTAAGTAAGTAGTAAGAGTACCCACGTAAGTAAGTACTAAGAGTACCCAACGTAAGTAAGTAGTAAGAGTACCCACGTAAGTAAGTAGTAAGAGTACCCCACGTAAGTAAGTAGTAATAGTACCCACGTAAGTAAGTAGTAAGAGTACCCAACGTAAGTAAGTAGTAAGAGTACCCACGTAAGTAAGTAGTAAGAGTACCCAACGTAAGTAAGTAGTAAGAGTACCCCACGTAAGTAAGAAGTAAGAGTACCCAACGTAAGTAAGTAGTAAGAGTACCCACGTAAGTAAGTAGTAAGAGTACCCCACGTAAGTAAGTAGTAAGAGTACCCAACGTAAGTAAGTAGTAAGTAGTACCCAACGTAAGTAAGTAGTAAGTAGTACCCCACGTAAGTAAGTAGTAAGAGTACCCCACGTAAGTAAGTAGTAAGAGTACCCACGTAAGTAAGTAGTAAGTAGTACCCAACGTAAGTAAGTAGTAAGAGTTCCCCACATAAGTAAGTAGTAAGTAGTACCCCACATAAGTAAGTAGTAAGAGCACCCCACGTAAGTAAGTAGTAAGAGTACCCCACGTAAGTAAGTAGTAAGAGTACCCCATGTAAGTAAGCAGTAAGAGTACCCCACGTAAGTAAGTAGTAAGAGTACCCCACATAAGTAAGTAGTAAGTAGTACCCCACCTAAGTAAGTAGTAAGAGTACCCCATGTAAGTAAGTAGTAAGAGTACCCCACGTAAGTAAGTAGTAAGAGTAACCAACGTAAGTAAGTAGTAAGTAGTACCCCACGTAAGTAAGTAGTAAGAGTACCCCACGTAAGTAAGTAGTAAGAGTACCCACGTAAGTAAGTAGTAAGTAGTACCCAACGTAAGTAAGTAGTAAGAGTACCCAACGAAAGTAAGTAGGAAGAGTACCCAACGTAAGTAAGTAGTAAGAGTACCCCACGTAAGTAAGTAGTAAGAGTACCCAACGTAAGTAAGTAGTAAGAGTACCCCACGTAAGTAAGTAGTAAGAGTACCCCACGTAAGTAAGTAGTAAGAGTACCCCACGTAAGTAAGTAGTAAGAGTACCCCACATAAGTAAGTAGTACCCCACGTAAGTAAGTAGTAAGTAGTACCCCACGTAAGTAAGTAGTAAGAGTACCCCACGTAAGTAAGTAGTACCCAACGTAAGTAAGTAGTAAGTAGTACCCCACATAAGTAAGTAGTAAGAGTACCCCACGTAAGTAAGTAGTAAGAGTACCCAACGTAAGTAAGTAGTAAGAGTACCCCACGTAAGTAAGTAGTAAGAGTACCCCACGTAAGTAAGTAGTAAGAGTACCCCACGTAATTAAGTAGTAAGAGTACCCCACGTAAGTAAGTAGTACCCCACGTAAGTAAGTAGTAAGAGTACCCCACGTAAGTAAGTAGTAAGAGTACCCCACGTAAGTAAGTAGTAAGAGTACCCCACGTAAGTAAGTAGTAAGAGTACCCCACGTAAGTAAGTAGTAAAAATACCCCACGTAAGTAAGTAGTAAGTAGTACCCAACGTAAGTAAGTAGTAAGAGTACCCAACGTAAGTAAGTAGTAAGAGTACCCCACGTAAGTAAGTAGTAAGAGTACCCCACGTAAGTAATTAGTAAGAGTACCCCACGTAAATAAGTAGTAAGAATACCCACGTAAGTAAGTAGTAAGAGTACCCCACGTAAGTAAGTAGTAAGAGTACCCCACGTAAGTAAGTAGTAAGAGTACCCAACGTAAGTAAGTAGTAAGAGTACCCCACGTAAGTAAGTAGTACCCAACGTAAGTAAGTAGTAAGTAGTACCCCACGTAAGTAAGTAGTAAGAGTACCCCACGTAAGTAAGTAGTAAGAGTACCCCACGTAAGTAAGTAGTAAGAGTACCCACGTAAGTAAGTAGTAAGAGTACCCAACGTAAGTAAGTAGTAAGAGTACCCACGTAAGTAAGTAGTGAGAGTACCCAACGTAAGTAAGTAGTAAGAGTACCCACGTAAGTAAGTAGTAAGAGTACCCCACGTAAGTAAGTAGTAAGAGTACCCAACGTAAGTAAGGAGTAAGTAGTACCCCACGTAAGTAAGTAGTAAGAGTACCCCACGTAAGTAAGTAGTAAGTAGTACCCCACATAAGTAAGTAGTAAGAGTACCCCACGTAAGTAAGTAGTAAGAGTACCCCACGTAAGTAAGTAGTAAGAGTACCCCACGTAAGTAAGTAGTAAGATTACCCCATGTAAGTAAGTAGTAAGAGTACCCAACGTAAGTAAGTAGTAAGTAGTACCCCACGTAAGTAAGTAGTAAGAGTACCCCACTTAAGTAAGTAGTAAGAGTACCCCACGTAAGTAAGTAGTAAGAGTACCCCACATAAGTAAGTAGTAAGAGTACCCCACGTAAGTAAGTAGTAAGAGTACCCCACGTAAGTAAGTAGTAAGAGTACCCCACGTAAGTAAGTAGTAAGAGTACCCCACATAAGTAAGTAGTAAGAGTACCCCACGTAAGTAAGTAGTAAGTAGTACCCCACGTAAGTAAGTAGTAAGAGTACCCCACGTAAGTAAGTAGTAAGAGTACCCCACATAAGTAAGTAGTAAGAGTACCCCACGTAAGTAAGTAGTAAGTAGTACCCCACGTAAGTAAGTAGTAAGAGTACCCCACGTAAGTAAGTAGTAAGTAGTACCCCGCGTAAGAAAGTAGTAAGAGTACCCCACATAAGTTAGTAGTAAGTAGTACCCCACATAAGTAAGTAGTAAGAGCACTCCACGTAAGTAAGTAGTAAGAGTCCCCCACGTAAGTAAGTAGTAAGAGTACCCCACGTAAGTAAGTAGTAAGAGTACCCCACGTAAGTAAGTAGTAAGAGTACCCCACGTAAGTAAGTAGTAAGAGTACCCCACGTAAGTAAGTAGTAAGAGTACCCAACGTAAGTAAGTAGTAAGTAGTACCCCACGTAAGTAAGTAGTAAGAGTACCCCACGTAAGTAAGTAGTAAGAGTACCCACGTAAGTAAGTAGTAAGTAGTACCCAACGTAAGTAAGTAGTAAGAGTACCCCACGTAAGTAAGTAGTAAGAGTACACAACGTAAGTAAGTAGTAAGAGTACCCCACGTAAGTAAGTAGTAAGAGTACCCCACGTAAGTAAGTAGTAAGAGTGCCCCACGTAAGTAAGTAGTAAGAGTACCCCACATAAGTAAGTAGTACCCCACGTAAGTAAGTAGTACCCCACGTAAGTAAGTAGTAAGAGTACCCCACGTAAGTAAGTAGTAAGAGTACCCCACGTAAGTAAGTAGTAAGAGTACCCCACGTAAGTAAGTAGTAAGAGTACCCCACGTAAGTAAGTAGTAAGAGTACCCCACGTAAGTAAGTAGTAAGAGTACCCCACGTAAGTAAGTAGTACCCCACGTAAGTAAGTAGTAAGAGTACCCCACGTAAGTAAGTAGTAAGAGTACCCCACATAAGTAAGTAGTAAGAGTACCCCACGTAAGTAAGTAGTAAGTAGTACCCCACGTAAGTAAGTAGTAAGGGTACCCCACGTAAGTAAGTAGTAAGTAGTACCCCACGTAAGAAAGTAGTAAGAGTTCCCCACATAAGTAAGTAGTAAGTAGTACCCCACATAAGTAAGTAGTAAGAGCACCCCACGTAAGTAAATAGTAAGAGTACCCCACGTAAGTAAGTAGTAAGAATACCCCACATAAGTAAGTAGTAAGTAGTACCCCACCTAAGTAAGTAATAAGAGTACCCCATGTAAGTAAGTAGTAAGAGTACCCCACGTAAGTAAGTAGTAAGAGTAACCAACGTAAGTAAGTAGTAAGTAGTACCCCACGTAAGTAAGTAGTAAGAGTACCCACGTAAGTAAGTAGTAAGTAGTACCCAACGTAAGTAAGTAGTAAGAGTACCCCACGTAAGTAAGTAGTAAGTAGTACCCCACGTAAGTAGTAAGAGTACCCCACGTAAGTAAGTAGTAAGAGTATCCCACATAAGTAAGTAGTAAGAGTACCCCACGTAAGTAAGTAGTAAGTAGTACCCAACATAAGTAAGTAGTAGGAGTACCCCACGTAAGTAAGTAGTAAGAGTACCCCACGTAAGTAAGTAGTAAGAGTACCCAACGTAAGCAAGTAGTAAAAGTACCCCACGTAAGTAAGTAGTAAGAGTACCCCACGTAAGTAAGTAGTAAGAGTACCCCACGTAATTAAGTAGTAAGAGTACCCCACGTAAGTAAGTAGTACCCCACATAAGTAAGTAGTAAGAGTATTCCACGTAAGTAAGTAGTAAGAGAACCCCACGTAAGTAGTAAGAGTACCCCACGTAAGTAAGTAGTAAGAGTACCCCACGTAAGTAAGTAGTAAGAGTACCCCACGTAAGTAAGTAGTAAGAGTACCCCACATAAGTAAGTAGTAAGAGTACCCACGTAAGTAAGTAGTAAGAGTACCCCACGTAAGTAAGTAGTAAGAGTACCCCACGTAAGTAAGTAGTAAGAGTACCCAACGAAAGTAAGTTGTAAGTAGTACCCCACGTAAGTAAGTAGTAAGAGTACCCCACGTAAGTAAGTAGTAAGAGTACCCCACGTAAGTAAGTAGTAAGAGTACCCCACGTAAGTAAGTAGTAAGAGTACCCCACATAAGTAAGTAGTAAGAGTACCCCACGTAAGTAAGTAGTAAGTAGTACCCCACGTAAGTAAGTAGTAAGAGTACCCCACGTAAGTAAGTAGTAAGAGTACCCCACGTAAGTAAGTAGTAAGAGTACCCCACGTAAGAAAGTAGTAAGTTGTACCCCACGTAAGTAAGTAGTAAGAGTACCCCACGTAAGTAAGTAGTAAGTAGTACCCCACGTAAGTAAGTAGTAAGAGTACCCCACGTAAGTAAGTAGTAAGAGTACCCCACGTAAGTAAGTAGTAAGAGTACCCCACGTAAGTAAGTAGTAAGAGTAACCCACGTAAGTAAGTAGTAAGTAGTACCCCACGTAAGTAAGTAGTAAGAGTACCCCACGTAAGTAAGTAGTAAGAGTACCCCACGTAAGTAAGTAGTAAGAGTACCCAACGTAAGTAAGTAGTATGTAGTACCCCACGTAAGTAAGTAGTAAGAGTACTCCACGTAAGTAAGTAGTAAGAGTACCCACGTAAGTAAGTAGTAAGTAGTACCCAACGTAAGTAAGTAGTAAGAGTACCCCACGTAAGTAAGTAGTAAGAGTACCCAACGTAAGTAAGTAGTAAGAGTACCCCACGTAAGTAAGTAGTAAGAGTACCCCACGTAAGTAAGTAGTAAGAGTACCCCACGTAGCTAAGTAGTAAGAGTACCCCACGTAAGTAAGTAGTACCCCACGTAAGTAAGTAGTAAGAGTACCCCACGTAAGTAAGTAGTAAGAGAACCCCACGTAAGTAGTAAGAGTACCCCACGTAAGTAAGTAGTAAGAGTACCCCACGTAAGTAAGTAGTAAGAGTACCCCACGTAAGTAAGTAGTAAGAGTAACCCACATAAGTAAGTAGTAAGAGTACCCACGTAAGTAAGTAGTAAGAGTACCCCACGTAAGTAAGTAGTAAGAGTACCCCACGTAAGTAAGTAGTAAGAGTACCCCACGTAAGTAAGTAGTAAGTAGTACCCAACGTAAGTAAGTAGTAAGAGTACCCAACATAAGTAAGTAGTAAGAGTACCCCACGTAAGTAAGTAGTAAGAGTACCCCACGTAAGTAATTAGTAAGAATACACCACGTAAATAAGTAGTAAGAGTACCCACGTAAGTAAGTAGTAAGAGTACCCCACATAAGTAAGTAGTAAGAGTACCCACGTAAGTATGTAGTAAGAGTACCCCACGTAAGTAAGTAGTAAGAGTACCCCACGTAAGTAAGTAGTAAGAGTACCTCACGTAAGTAGTAAGTAGTACCCAATGTAAGTAAGTAGTAAGAGTACCCCAAGTAAGTAAGTAGTAAGAGTACCCCACGTAAGTAATTAGTAAGAGTACCCCACGTAAATAAGTAGTAAGAGTACCCACGTAAGTAAGTAGTAAGAGTACCCTAGATAAGTAAGTAGTAAGAGTACCCCACATAAGTAAGTAGTAAGAGTACCCCACGTAAGTAAGTAGTAAGAGTACCCCACGTAAGTAAGTAGTAAGAGTACCCCACGTAAGTAAGTAGTAAGAGTACCCCACGTAAGTAAGTAGTAAGAGTACCCCACGTAAGTAAGTAGTAAGAGTACCCACGTAAGTAAGTAGTAAGAGTACCCAACGTAAGTAAGTAGTAAGAGTACCCACGTAAGTAAGTAGTGAGAGTACCCAACGTAAGTAAGTAGTAAGAGTACCCACGTAAGTAAGTAGTAAGAGTACCCCACGTAAGTAATTAGTAAGAGTACCCAACGTAAGTAAGTAGTAAGTAGTACCCCACGTAAGTAAGTAGTAAGAGTACCCCACGTAAGTAAGTAGTAAGTAGTACCCCACATAAGTAAGTAGTAAGAGTACCCCACGTAAGTAAGTAGTAAGAGTACCCCACGTAAGTAAGTAGTAAGAGTACCCCACGTAAGTAAGTAGTAAGAGTACCCCACGTAAGTAAGTAGTAAGAGTACCCCATGTAAGTAAGTAGTAAGAGTACCCAACGTAAGTAAGTAGTAAGTAGTACCCCACGTAAGTAAGTAGTAAGAGTACCCCACTTAAGTAAGTAGTAAGAGTACCCCACGTAAGTAAGTAGTAAGAGTACCCCACATAAGTAAGTAGTAAGAGTACCCCACGTAAGGAAGTAGTAAGAGTACCCCACGTTAGTAAGTAGTAAGAGTACCCCACGTAAGTAAGTAGTAAGAGTACCCCACATAAGTAAGTAGTAAGAGTACCCCACGTAAGTAAGTAGTAAGTAGTACCCCACGTAAGTAAGTAGTAAGAGTACCCCACGTAAGTAAGTAGTAAGAGTACCCCACATAAGTAAGTAGTAAGAGTACCCCACGTAAGTAAGTAGTAAGTAGTACCCCACGTAAGTAAGTAGTAAGAGTACCCCACGTAAGTAAGTAGTAAGTAGTACCCCGCGTAAGAAAGTAGTAAGAGTACCCCACATAAGTAAGTAGTAAGTAGTACCCCACATAAGTAAGTAGTAAGAGCACCCCACGTAAGTAAGTAGTAAGAGTCCCCCACGTAAGTAAGTAGTAAGAGTACCCCACGTAAGTAAGTAGTAAGAGTACCCCACGTAAGTAAGTAGTAAGAGTACCCCACGTAAGTAAGTAGTACCCCACGTAAGTAAGTAGTAAGAGTACCCCACGTAAGTAAGTAGTAAGAGTACCCCACGTAAGTAAGTAGTAAGAGTACCCAACGTAAGTAAGTAGTAAGTAGTACCCCACGTAAGTAAGTAGTAAGAGTACCCCACGTAAGTAAGTAGTAAGAGTACCCACGTAAGTAAGTAGTAAGTAGTACCCAACGTAAGTAAGTAGTAAGAGTACCCCACGTAAGTAAGTAACGTAAGTAAGTAGTAAGAGTACCCCACGTAAGTAAGTAGTAAGAGTGCCCCACGTAAGTAAGTAGTAAGAGTACCCCACATAAGTAAGTAGTACCCCACGTAAGTAAGTAGTACCCCACGTAAGTAAGTAGTAAGAGTACCCCACGTAAGTAGGTAGTAAGAGTACCCCACGTAAGTAAGTAGTAAGAGTACCCCACGTAAGTAAGTAGTAAGAGTACCCCACATAAGTAAGTAGTAAGAGTACCCCACGTAAGTAAGTAGTAAGTAGTACCCCACGTAAGTAAGTAGTAAGAGTACCCCACGTAAGTAAGTAGTAAGTAGTACCCCACGTAAGAAAGTAGTAAGAGTTCCCCACATAAGTAAGTAGTAAGTAGTACCCCACATAAGTAAGTAGTAAGAGCACCCCACGTAAGTAAGTAGTAAGAGTACCCCACGTAAGTAAGTAGTAAGAGTACCCCATGTAAGTAAGCAGTAAGAGTACCCCACGTAAGTAAGTAGTAAGAGTACCCCACATAAGTAAGTAGTAAGTAGTACCCCACCTAAGTAAGTCGTAAGAGTACCCCATGTAAGTAAGTAGTAAGAGTACCCCACGTAAGTAAGTAGTAAGAGTAACCAACGTAAGTAAGTAGTAAGTAGTACCCCACGTAAGTAAGTAGTAAGAGTACCCCACGTAAGTAAGTAGTAAGAGTACCCACGTAAGTAAGTAGTAAGTAGTACCCAATGTAAGTAAGTAGTAAGAGTACCCAACGTAAGTAAGTAGGAAGAGTACCCAACGTAAGTAAGTAGTAAGAGTACCCCACGTAAGTAAGTAGTAAGAGTACCCAACGTAAGAAAGTAGTAAGAGTACCCCACGTAAGTAAGTAGTAAGAGTACCCCACGTAAGTAAGTAGTAAGAGTACCCCACATAAGTAAGTAGTAAGAGTACCCCACATAAGTAAGTAGTACCTCACGTAAGTAAGTAGTAAGTAGTACCCCACGTAAGTAAGTAGTAAGAGTACCCCACGTAAGTAAGTAGTACCCAACGTAAGTAAGTAGTAAGTAGTACCCCACATAAGTAAGTAGTAAGAGTACCCCACGTAAGTAAGTAGTAAGAGTACCCAACGTAAGTAAGTAGTAAGAGTACCCCACGTAAGTAAGTAGTAAGAGTACCCCACGTAAGTAAGTAGTAAGAGTACCCAACGTAAGTAAGTAGTAAGAGTACCCCACGTAAGTAAGTAGTAAGAGTACCCCACGTAAGTAAGTAGTAAGAGTACCCACGTAAGTAAGTAGTAAGAGTACCCCACGTAAGTAAGTAGTAAGAGTACCCCACGTAAGTAAGTAGTAAAAATACCCCACGTAAGTAAGTAGTACCCAACGTAAGTAAGTAGTAAGAGTACCCAACGTAAGTAAGTAGTAAGAGTACCCCACGTAAGTAAGTAGTAAGAGTACCCCACGTAAGTAATTAGTAAGAGTACCCCACGTAAATAAGTAGTAAGAATACCCACGTAAGTAAGTAGTAAGAGTACCCCACGTAAGTAAGTAGTAAGAGTACCCCACGTAAGTAAGTAGTAAGAGTACCCAACGTAAGTAAGTAGTAAGAGTACCCCACGTAAGTAAGTAGTAAGAGTACCCCACGTAAGTAAGTAGTAAGAGTACCCCACGTAAGTAAGTAGTAAGAATACCCACGTAAGTAGTAAGAGTACCCAACGTAAGTAAGTAGTAAGAGTACCCCACGTAAGTAAGTAGTAAGAGTACCCCACGTAAGTAATTAGTAAGAGTACCCCACGTAAATAAGTAGTAAGAGTACCCACGTAAGTAAGTAGTAAGAGTACCCCACGTAAGTAAGTAGTAAGAGTACCCACGTAAGTAAGTAGTAAGAGTACCCCACGTAAGTAAGTAGTAAGAGTACCCCACGTAAGTAAGTAGTAAGAGTACCCCACGTAAATAAGTAGTAAGAGTACCCACGTAAGTACGTAGTAAGAGTACCCCACAAAAGTAAGTAGTAAGAATACCCACGTAAGTAAGTAGTAAGAGTACCCCACATAAGTAAGTAGTAAGAATACCCAAGTAAGTAAGTAGTAAGAGTACCCCACGTAAGTAAGTAGTAAGAGTACCCCACGTAAGTAAGTAGTAAGAGTACCCCACGTAAGTAATTAGTAAGAGTACCCCACGTAAATAAGTAGTAAGAGTACCCACGTAAGTAAGTAGTAAGAGTACCCCACGTAAGTAAGTAGTAAGAATACCCACGTAAGTAAGTAGTAAGAGTACCCCACGTAAGTAAGTAGTAAGAGTACCCCACGTAAGTAATTAGTAAGAGTACCCCACGTAAATAAGTAGTAAGAGTACCCACGTAAGTACGTAGTAAGAGTACCCCACGTAAGTAAGTAGTAAGAATACCCACGTAAGTAAGTAGTAAGAGTACCCCACGTAAGTAAGTAGTAAGAGTACCCCACGTAAGTAAGTAGTAAGAGTACCCCACGTAAGTAAGTAGTAAGTAGTACCCAACGTAAATAAGTAGTAAGAGTACCCAACGTAAGTAAGTAGTAAGAGTACCCCACGTAAGTAAATAGTAAGAGTACCCCACGTATGTAAGTAGTAAGAGTACCCCACGTAAGTAAGTAGTAAGAGTACCCCACGTAAGTAATTAGTAAGAGTACCCCACGTAAATAAGTAGTAAGAGTACCCACGTAAGTAAGTAGTAAGAGTACCCCACGTAAGTAAGTAGTAAGAGTACCCCACGTAAGTAAGTAGTAAGAGTATCCCACGTAAGTAAGTAGTAAGAGTACCCCCACGTAAGTAAGTAGTAAGAGTACCCCACGTAAGTAAGTAGTAAGAGTACCCACGTAAGTAAGTAGTAAGAGTACCCCACGTAAGTAAGTAGTACCCAACGTAAGTAAGTAGTAAGAGTACCCCAACGTAAGTAAGTAGTAAGAGTACCCCACGTAAGTAAGTAGTAAGAGTACCCCACGTAAGTAAGTAGTAAGAGTACCCCACGTAAGTAAGTAGTAAGAGTACCCCACGTAAGTAAGTAGTAAGAGTACCCCACGTAAGTAAGTAGTAAGAGTACCCCACGTAAGTAAGTAGTAAGAGTACCCCACGTAAGTAAGTAGTAAGAGTACCCCACGTAAGTAAGTAGTAAGAGTACCCCACGTAAGTAAGTAGTAAGTAGTACCCCAACGTAAGTAAGTAGTAAGAGTACCCCACGTAGTAAGTAAGTAGTAAGAGTACCCCACGTAAGTAAGTAGTAAGAGTACCCCACGTAAGTAAGTAGTAAGAGTACCCCACGTAAGTAAGTAGTAAGAGTACCCCCCACGTAAGTAAGTAGTAAGAGTACCCCACGTAAGTAAGTAGTAAGAGTACCCCACGTAAGTAAGTAGTAATTATACCCTACGTAAGTAAGTAGTAAGAGTACCCCACGTAAGTAAGTAGTAATTAGTACCCCACGTAAGTAAGTAGTAAGAGTACCCCACGTAAGTAAGTAGTAAGAGTACCCCACGTAAGTAAGTAGTAAGTAGTACCCCACGTAAGTAAGTAGTAAGAGTACCCCACGTAAGTAATTAGTAAGAGTAGCCCCACGTAAATAATGTAGTAAGATATACCCACGTAAGGTAAGTAGTAAGAGTACCCCACGTAAGTAAGTAGTAAAGAGTACCCCACGTAAGTAATGTAGTAAGAGTATCCCACGTAAGTAAGTAGTAAGAGTACCCCACGTAAGTAAGTAGTAAGAGTACCCCACGTAAGTAAGTAGTAAGAGTACCCCACGTAAGTAAGTAGTAAGTAGTACCCCACGTAAGTAAGTAGTAAGAGTACCCCACGTAAGTAAGTAGTAATTAGTACCCCACGTAAGTAAGTAGTAAGAGTACCCCACGTAAGTAAGTAGTAAGAGTACCCCACGTAAGTAAGTAGTAAGTAGTACCCCCACGTAAGTAAGTAGTAAGAGTACCCCACGTAAGTAATTAGTAAGAGTACCCCACGTAAAGTAAGTAGTAAGAATACCCCACGTAAGTAAGTAGTAAGAGTACCCCACGTAAGTAAGTAGTAAGAGTACCCCACGTAAGTAAGTAGTAAGAGTATCCCACGTAAGTAAGTAGTAAGAGTACCCCACGTAAGTAAGTAGTAAGAGTACCCCACGTAAGTAAGTAGTAAGAGTACCCCACGTAAGTAAGTAGTAAGAGTACCCCACGTAAGTAAGTAGTAAGAGTACCCAACGTAAGTAAGTAGTAAGAGTACCCACGTTAAGTAAGTAGTAAGAGTACCCCACGTAAGTAAGTAGTAAGAGTACCCCACGTAAGTAAGTAGTAAGAGTACCCCACGTAAGTAAGTAGTAAGAGTAACCCCACGTAAGTAAGTAGTAAGAGTACCCCACGTAAGTAAGTAGTAAGAGTACCCCACGTAAGTAAGTAGTAAGAGTACCCCACGTAAGTAAGTAGTAAGAGTACCCCACGTAAGTAAGTAGTAAGTAGTACCCCACGTAAGTAAGTAGTAAGAGTACCCCACGTAAGTAAGTAGTAAGAGTACCCCACGTAAGTAAGTAGTAAGTAGTACCCAACGTAAGTAAGTAGTAAGAGTACCCCACGTAAGTAAGTAGTAAGAGTACCCCACGTAAGTAAGTAGTAAGAGTACCCCACGTAAGTAAGTAGTAAGAGTACCCCACGTAAGTAAGTAGTAAGAGTACCCCACGTAAGTAAGTAGTAAGAGTACCCCACGTAAGTAAGTAGTAAGAGTACCCCACGTAAGTAAGTAGTAAGAGTACCCCACGTAAGTAAGTAGTAAGAGTACCCCACGTAAGTAAGTAGTAAGAGTACCCCAACGTAAGTAAGTAGTAAGAGTACCCCACGTAAGTAAGTAGTAAGAGTACCCCACGTAAGTAAGTAGTAAGAGTACCCCACGTAAGTAAGTAGTAAGAGTACCCCACGTAAGTAAGTAGTAAGAGTACCCCACGTAAGTAAGTAGTAAGAGTACCCCACGTAAGTAAGTAGTAAGAGTACCCCACGTAAGTAAGTAGTAAGAGTACCCCACGTAAGTAAGTAGTAAGAGTACCCCACGTAAGTAAGTAGTAAGAAGTACCCACGTAAGTAAGTAGTAAGAGTACCCCACGTAAGTAAGTAGTAAGAGTACCCCACGTAAGTAAGTAGTAAGAGGTACCCCACGTAAGTAAGTAGTAAGAGTACCCCACGTAAGTAAGTAGTAAGAGTACCCCACGTAAGTAAGTAGTAAGAGTACCCCACGTAAATAAGTAGTAAGAGTACCCACGTAAGTAAGTAGTAAGAGTTACCCCACGTAAGTAAGTAGTAAGAGTACCCCACGTAAGTAAGTTAGTAAGAGTAACCCCACGTAAGTAAGTAGTAAGAGTACCCCACGTAAAGTAAGTAGTAAGAGTACCCACGTAAGTACGTAGTAAGAGTACCCCACGTAAGTAAGTAGTAAGAAGTACCCACGTAAGTAAGTAGTAAGAGTACCCCACGTAAGTAAGTAGTAAGAGTACCCCCACGTAAGTAAGTAGTAAGAGTACCCCACGTAAGTAAGTAGTAAGTAGTACCCAACGTAAGTAAGTAGTAAGAGTACCCAACGTAAGTAAGTAGTAAGAGTACCCCACGTAAGTAAGTAGTAAGAGTACCCCACGTAAGTAAGTAGTAAGAGTACCCCACGTAAGTAAGTAGTAAGAGTACCCCACGTAAGTAAGTAGTAAGAGTACCCCACGTAATAAGTAGTAAGAGTACCCACGTAAGTAAGTAGTAAGAGTACCCCACGTAAGTAAGTAGTAAGAGTACCCCACGTAAGTAAGTAGTAAGAGTATCCCACGTAAGTAAGTAGTAAGAGTACCCCACGTAAGTAAGTAGTAAGAGTACCCCCACGTAAGTAAGTAGTAAGAGTACCCCACGTAAGTAAGTAGTAAGAGTACCCCACGTAAGTAAGTAGTAAGAGTACCCAACGAAGTAAGTAGTAAGAGTACCCCACGTAAGTAAGTAGTAAGAGTACCCCACGTAAGTAAGTAGTAAGAGTACCCCACGTAAGTAAGTAGTAAGAGTACCCCACGTAAGTAAGTAGTAAGAGTACCCCACGTAAGTAAGTAGTAAGAGTACCCCACGTAAGTAAGTAGTAAGAGTACCCCACGTAAGTAAGTAGTAAGAGTACCCCACGTAAAGTAAGTAGTAAGAGTACCCCACGTAAGTAAGTAGTAAGAGTACCCCACGTAAGTAAAGTAGTAAGTAGTACCCCAACGTAAGTAAGTAGTAAGAGTACCCCACGTAAGTAAGTAGTAAGAGTACCCCACGTAAGTAAGTAGTAAGAGTACCCCACGTAAGTAAGTAGTAAGAGTACCCCACGTAAGTAAAGTAGTAAGAGTACCCCACGTAAGTAAGTAGTAAGAGTATCCCACGTAAGTAAGTAGTCAGAGTACCCCACGTAAGTAAGTAGTAAGAGTACCCCACGTAAGTAAGTAGTAAGAGTACCCCACGTAAGTAAGTATAAGAGTACCCCGTAAGTAGTACCCACGTAAGTAAGTAGTAAGAGTACCCACGTAAGTAAGTAGTAAGAGTACCCACGTAAGTAAGTAGTAAGAGTACCCCACGTAAGTAAGTAGTAAGAGTACCCCACGTAAGTAAGTAGTAAGAGTACCCCACGTAAGTAATTAGTAAGAGTACCCCACGTAAGTAAGTAGTAAGAGTACCCCACGTAAGTAAGTAGTAAGAGTACCCCACGTAAGTAAGTAGTAAGAGTACCCCACGTAAGTAAGTAGTAAGAGTATCCCACGTAAGTAAGTAGTAAGAGTACCCCACGTAAGTAAGTAGTAAGAGTACCCCACGTAAGTAAGTAGTAAGAGTACCCCACGTAAGTAAGTAGTAAGTAGTACCCACGTAAGTAAGTAGTAAGAGTACCCACGTAAGTAAGTAGTAAGAGTACCCCACGTAAGTAAGTAGTAAGAGTACCCACGTAAGTAAGTAGTAAGAGTACCCCACGTAAGTAAGTAGTAAGAGTACCCCACGTAAGTAAGTAGTAAGAGTACCCACGTAAGTAAGTAGTAAGAGTACCCACGTAAGTAAGTAGTAAGAGTACCCCACGTAAGTAAGTAGTAAGAGTACCCCACGTAAGTAAGTAGTAAGAGTACCCCACGTAAGTAAGTAGTAAGAGTACCCCACGTAAGTAAGTAGTAAGAGTACCCCACGTAAAGTAAGTAGTAAGAAGTACCCACGTAAGTAAGTAGTAAGAGTACCCCACGTAAGTAAGTAGTAAGATTACCCCCGTAAGTAAGTAGTAAGAGTACCCCACGTAAGTAAGTAGTAAGAGTACCCCACGTAAGTAAGTAGTAAGAGTACCGTAACGGTAATCCAGGTACAGTCCGGTACACGTAAGTAATTAGTAAGAGTACCCCACGTAAGTAAGTAGTAAGAGTACCCCACGTAAGTAAGTAGTAAGAGTACCCCACGTAAGTAAGTAGTAAGAGTACCCCACGTAAGTAAGTAGTAAGAGTACCCCACGTAAGTAAGTAGTAAGAGTACCCCACGTAAGATAAGTAGTAAGAGTACCCCGTAAGTAAGTAGTAAGAGTACCCCACGTAAGTAAGTAGTAAGAGTACCCACGTAAGTAAGTAGTAAGAGTACCCCACGTAAGTAAGTAGTAAGAGTACCCCACGTAAAGTACGAGTAGTAAGAGTACCCCACGTAAGTAAGTAGTAAGTAGTACCCAACGTAAGTAAGTAGTAAGAGTACCCCACGTAAGTAAGTAGTAAGAGTACCCCACGTAAGTAAGTAGTAAGAGTACCCCACGTAAGTAAGTAGTAAGAGTACCCCACGTAAGTAAGTAGTAAGAGTACCCCACGTAAGTAAGTAGTAGAGTACCCCACGTAAGTAAGTAGTAAGAGTACCCCACGTAAGTAAGTAGTAAGAGTACCCCACGTAAGTAAGTAGTAGAGTACCCCACGTAAGTAGTAGTAAGAGTATCCCACGTAAGTAAGTAGTAAGAGTACCCCACGTAAGTAAGTAGTAAGAGTACCCCACGTAAGTAAGTAGTAAGAGTACCCCACGTAAGTAAGTAGTAAGTAGTACCCAACCGTAAGTAAAGTAGTAAGAGTACCCACGTAAGTAAGTAGTAAGAGTACCCCACGTAAGTAAGTAGTAAGAGTACCCCACGTAAGTAAGTAGTAAGAGTACCCCACGTAAGTAAGTAGTAAGAGTACCCCACGTAAGTAAGTAGTAAGAGTACCCCACGTAAGTAAGTAGTAAGAGTACCCCACGTAAGTAAGTAGTAAGAGTACCCCACGGTAAGATAAGTAGTAAGAGTACCCCCACGTAAGTAAGTAGTAAGAGTACCCCACGTAAGTAAGTAGTAAGTGAGTACCCACGTAAGTAAGTAGTAAGAGTACCCCACGTAAGTAAGTAGTAAGAGTACCCCACGTAAGTAAGTAGTAAGAGTACCCACGTAAGTAAGTAGTAAGAGTACCCCACGTAAGTAAGTAGTAAGAGTACCCCACGTAAGTAAGTAGTAAGAGTATCCCCACGTAAGTAAGTAGTAAGAGTACCCCACGTAAGTAAGTAGTAAGAGTACCCCACGTAAGTAAGTAGTAAGAGTACCCCACGTAAGTAAGTAGTAAGAGTACCCCACGTAAGTAGTAGTACCCACGTAAGTAAGTAGTAAGAGTACCCCACGTAAGTAAGTAGTAAGAGTACCCCACGTAAGTAAGTAGTAAGAGTACCCCACGTAAGTAAGTAGTAAGAGTACCCCCACGTAAGTAAGTAGTAAGAGTACCCCACGTAAGTAAGTAGTAAGAGTACCCCACGTAAGTAAGTAGTTAAGAGTACCCCACGTAAGTAAGTAGTAAGAGTACCCCACGTAAGTAAGTAGTAAGAGTACCCCACGTAAGTAAGTAGTAAGAGTACCCCCACGTAAGTAAGTAGTAAGTAGTACCCAACGTAAGTAAGTAGTAAGAGTAACCCCACGTAAGTAAGTAGTAAGAGTACCCCCACGTAAGTAAGTAGTAAGAGTACCCCACGTAAGTAAGTAGTAAGAGTACCCCACGTAAGTAAGTAGTAAGAGTACCCCACGTAAGTAAGTAGTAAGAGTACCCCACGTAAGTAAGTAGTAAGAGTACCCCACGTAAGTAAGTAGTAATAGTACCCTACGTAAGTAAGTAGTAAGAGTACCCCACGTAAGTAAGTAGTAAGTAGTACCCCACGTAAGTAAGTAGTAAGAGTACCCCACGTAAGTAAGTAGTAAGAGTACCCCACGTAAGTAAGTAGTAAGAGTACCCCACGTAAGTAAGTAGTAAGAGTACCCCCACGTAAGTAAGTAGTAAGAGTACCCCACGTAAATAAGTAGTAAGAATACCCACGTAAGTAAGTAGTAAGAGTACCCCACGTAAGTAAGTAGTAAAGAGTACCCCACGTAAGTAAGTAGTAAGAGTATCCCACGTAAGTAAGTAGTAAGAGTACCCCACGTAAGTAAGTAAGTAGTAAGAGTACCCCCACGTAAGTAAGTAGTAAGAGTACCCCACGTAAGTAAGTAGTAAGAGTACCCCACGTAAGTAAGTAGTAAGTAGTACCCCACGTAAGTAAGTAGTAAGAGTACCCCAACGTAAGTAAGTAGTAAGAGTACCCACGTAAGTAAGTAGTAAGAGTACCCCACGTAAGTAAGTAGTAAGAGTACCCCACGTAAGTAAGTAGTAAGAGTACCCCACGTAAGTAAGTAGTAAGAGTACCCCACGTAAGTAAGTAGTAAGAGTACCCCACGTAAGTAAGTAGTAAGGAGTACCCCACGTAAGTAAGTAGTAAGTAGTACCCCACGTAAGTAAGTAGTAAGAGTAACCCCACGTAAGTAAGTAGTAAGAGTACCCCCGTAAGTAAGTAGTAAGAGGTACCCACGTAAGTAAGTAGTAAGAGTACCCCACGTAAGTAAGTAGTAAGAGTACCCCACGTAAGTAAGTAGTAAGAGTACCCCACGTAAGTAAGTAGTAAGAGTACCCCACGTAAGTAAGTAGTAAGAGTACCCCACGTAAGTAAGTAGTAAGAGTACCCACGTAAGTAAGTAGTAAGAGTACCCACGTAAGTAAGTAGTAAGAGTACCCACGTAAGTAAGTAGTAAGAGTACCCCACGTAAGTAAGTAGTAAGAGTACCCCACGTAAGTAAGTAGTAAGAGTACCCCACGTAAGTAAGTAGTAAGAGTACCCCACGTAAGTAAGTAGTAAGAGTACCCCACGTAAGTAAGTAGTAAGAGTACCCCACGTAAATAAGTAGTAAGAGTACCCACGTAAGTACGTAGTAAGAGTACCCCACGTAAGTAAGTAGTAAGAATACCCACGTAAGTAAGTAGTAAGAGTACCCCACGTAAGTAAGTAGTAAGAGTACCCACGTAAAGTAAGTAGTAAGAGTACCCCACGTAAGTAAGTAGTAAGAGTACCCACGTAAGTAAGTAGTAAGAGTACCCCACGTAAGTAAGTAGTAAGAGTACCCCACGTAAGTAAGTAGTAAGAGTACCCACGTAAGTAAGTAGTAAGAGTACCCCACGTAAGTAAGTAGTAAGAGTACCCCACGTAGTAAGTAGTAAGAGTACCCACGTAAGTAATTAGTAAGAGTACCCACGTAAGTAAGTAGTAAGAGTACCCACGTAAGTAAGTAGTAAGAGTACCCCACGTAAGTAAGTAGTAAGAGTACCCCACGTAAGTAAGTAGTAAGAGTACCCCACGTAAGTAAGTAGTAAGAGTACCCCACGTAAGTAAGTAGTAAGAGTACCCCACGTAAGTAAGTAGTAAGAGTACCCCACGTAAGTAGTAGTAAGAGTACCCCACGTAAGTAAGTAGTAAGAGTACCCCACGTAAGTAAGTAGTAGAGTACCCCACGTAAGTAAGTAGTAAGAGTACCCCACGTAAGTAAGTAGTAAGAGTACCCCACGTAAGTAAGTAGTAAGAGTACCCAACGGTAAGTAAGTAGTAAGAGTACCCACGTAAGTAAGTAGTAAGAGTACCCCACGTAAGTAAGTAGTAAGAGTACCCCACGTAAGTAAGTAGTAAGAGTACCCCACGTAAGTAAGTAGTAAGAGTACCCCCACGTAAGTAAGTAGTAAGAGTACCCCACGTAAGTAAGTAGTAAGAGTACCCCACGTAAGTAAGTAGTAAGAGTACCCACGTAAGTAAGTAGTAAGAGTACCCCACGTAAGTAAGTAGTAAGAGTACCCCACGTAAGTAAGTAGTAAGAGTACCCCACGTAAGTAAGTAGTAAGAGTACCCCACGTAAGTAAGTAGTAAGAGTACCCCACGTAAGTAAGTAGTAAGAGTACCCACGTAAGTAAGTAGTAAGAGTACCCCACGTAAGTAAGTAGTAAGAGTACCCCACGTAAGTAAGTAGTAAGAGTACCCCACGTAAGTAAGTAGTAAGAGTACCCCACGTAAGTAAGTAGTAAGTAGTACCCCAACGTAAGTAAAGTAGTAAGAGTACCCCACGTAAGTAAGTAGTAAGAAGTACCCCACGTAAGTAAGTAGTAAGAGTACCCCACGTAAGTAAGTAGTAAGAGTACCCCACGTAAGTAAGTAGTAAGAGTACCCCACGTAAGTAAGTAGTAAGAGTACCCCACGTAAGTAAGTAGTAAGAGTACCCCACGTAAGTAAGTAGTAAGAGTACCCCACGTAAGTAAGTAGTAAGAGTACCCCACGTAAGTAAGTAGTAAGTAGTACCCCACGTAAGTAAGTAGTAAGAGTACCCAACGTAAGTAAGTAGTAAGAGTACCCCACGTAAGTAAGTAGTAAGAGTACCCCACGTATGTAAGTAGTAAGAGTACCCACGTAAGTAAGTAGTAAGAGTACCCCACGTAAGTAAGTAGTAAGAGTACCCCACGTAAGTAAGTAGGTAAGAGGTACCCCACGTAAGTAAGTAGTAAGAGTACCCCACGTAAGTAAGTAGTAAGAGTACCCACGTAAGTAAGTAGTAAGAGTACCCCACGTAAGTAAGTAGTAAGAGTACCCCACGTAAGTAAGTAGTAAGAGTACCCCACGTAAGTAAGTAGTAAGGAGTACCCACGTAAGTAAGTAGTAAGAGTACCCCACGTAAGTAAGTAGTAAGAGTACCCCACGTAAGTAAGTAGGTAAGAGTACCCCACGTAAGTAAGTAGTAAGAGTACCCACGTAAGGTAAGTAGTAAGAGTACCCCACGTAAGTAAGTAGTAAGAGTACCCCTACGTAAGTAAGTAGTAAGAGTACCCCACGTAAGGTAAGTGAGGTTAAGAGTACCCCACGTAAGTAA